>NW_022197577.1:3972033-3993821 GCF_009176525.2 Contarinia nasturtii
GAAGTGTTAGCTTCTTCTCTCAACTACAAGTGACAAATTGTTCACTTTAAAAATGTGATTTTTTTTTACTCACTTTGAAATTGCTTGACACATGATGTTCATTTCTTTTTGAATTTTTGGTGTAACCTCCTTAGCGCGATGTAATTTGACCCAATCCGAAACACTTTTGCGAACTTTCAACTGGTTCTTTTGTAATTCAATGAATGCCTTAATAGCATTATCGTCAATGGTTCCAAGTAGTTGGTACAATTTTTTCATACGATCTTCGGCTCTTAATGTGTACGGCACTAGGCATGTGATAAGTAAACGTTCGACCAACAATCGATCTTCTAGCCCAGTCATATAGTATCCATGAAGAATTTTATCTTTTATCCAATTGACAGCTTTTTTCGTTGCTTCCGGCACATCAACGTCACTCAAATATTTTTTATAAATCAAAGCCAAACCGCTCATTGCTTCTTTGCGAATTTTAAACTTTTTGTCCAGTGTGCGCTCTTTCACAAACTCTAATAGATCCTCTGATTCGGATACAATGCGAAAATCGCGTTTGGCCGTTTCAACAATTGCCATTACTACTTCATAACGAACGGTCTCATCACCGTCATGTTGACGAAATTTTAGCGCTTCGATAATTTCATCACGCAATTCCGGATGATTTAATAAAAAGTGCATGCTGCTTTGAACACATTTCACACGAATTGGTACGGCAATGTCACAGAAACGTTGAATAAACTGCCGCCACAATGCACTATATTGTTTGGCAAGCGTCGAATTTTTTTCCGAAAACATACGCGCCAACAATGCTACGGCCTCTATTCATTCGAGAAAAGAAGATAAAATGAGTATAAAAGAAGCGTTTTGATAAGAAGAAATTACTGATAAAACTTACTCAAACGCTCGGATTCTGATCCAGCTTTTAGTTTGCATTCAAGTTGTGGCAATACTTGCAGTAAAATACTTGGACATATGACATTTAATTCATAGATTAAATCGTAGATTCTTGAAGAAATTTGATAAGTCTTATTGACCTTATCCATGACCAATGCTTGGTTGAAGAACTGAAATTCAAAATGTATGCATTCAATACTCATGAATTTTGGATTGGAAGTTATATAAACAAGCGTACCTGTTGAATATACTGTTCCATAGTCTCATTTGTTTTAATGATCAGTTCTTTTGCTAGATGATAAGCGTTCTTTTTTGAAGACTTTTGTGGCTCAACTATGTTAATAAGAATGATGTCGAGCAATTGTGATGAAACATTATCTGATTCGGTGATAAGCGGGCATAATACGTCCAACATGAAAGATTTCACTTTGCCACTGTGCTCATCGCTAAAATAATTAAAAATTGAGATTTGATTTATTTTCAGTTAGTTTTTGATTGGCCATAAAATGTGTTCTAATGAATAATTAATGTTCGATTGTCCGTACTCACTTTACAATTCTAAAGAAAAGGCTGAATAGGCTGCAGAAAATGTTTTGAGATTCCTCCAATTCGAAGCACATGTTGAATGATTTAACATAAGCCAAATTCTCCAAGAGATAGAAATATCGCTTGAATGCCGGATCTTTGGGATCTTTCAAACCTTCCAGTTGACGAATAAGAAACATGAAAATCAGTTTCACTTGGTCGGCTTCTTTATATGGTGCTTCAGGTGCATATACACGCAACACATCAGCAATACAGCATGCAATCAACAACTGAACATCACGCGATGAGTGTGTTAGAAAATAATCGTCAACTAAATGCAATGCCAATGGTATATACGCCTGATATTTGTTCTCATCTTGACTCATTGTTTGTAGAGTATGTGCCAAGCTCTAGAGCAATAATTACAAAAATTCGTCAAATTCTCAAAATATTCAATTGGAAATATAATTGAAATGCCAAAAATGTCTTTGAATTTTACTTACTTTGAGTCGCCGTATGAGCTCATCTGGACCCAAATCTTCTCTGAGGGGCTTACACCCTTGCGGATACACGACTTCCGACATGTCTATTCACTATTTTCTGCTTTAGAATTAAAGAAAAACATTTATTTTCAATCAATATCCAAATTTCATTTCTAACATATTTTACGAAATTTTAGTATAAATTCAACTCAATACATATACAACACACACACACACACACGCACACACAAATATATCCAAACTCGCGCGTCAAATATACCCGTGGTTCGAGTAAAAACATTTTTTTTTCTAAAAGAAATATTTTTTGTTTATGATAAATATGAACAGTCTCGATATTGTGCGTGAAATTCTGATAAATAGCAAACTTTGCGGTATTTTTGATAAGGACCAATAAAAATGGACTCATTGTTCTATATTGATGGATGCTGGGTATTTGTATGATTTAAAATGAAGGTACTAACAACACCGAAATAGATTTCAAAAAAGTGGCTCACTGCAATTGGCATGAAAATTGATATGAAAATACGCCGTAGAATGAAAAAATAAATGAAAGATGAAGAATGTGCAATAATGCACACATTATATCGTCTCTACGGATTTCATTTCCGACAAATTTCTGTCATATTTCGCATTTTTCGCCATATTATTATGCAAAATGAAAATAAATATAAAAATAAATCATAATCACTGCAATACAATTAAAAACTGAGAAATTATTTTTTTTTGCTACAAAAAAATTCCGTTTGTTTCGTATTATTTCGATTGTGTGTGTGCTTTTAATGCGCTCTTCTTCTTTTTTTCTCAATGGCTGGCGTTCCGAAACTCAAATCAAATGTAGCGACAAACAAACAAACATTAAATGGTTCTTTTCTCTCTTTCACTTTGCTTCACACTACAACTTTTTTTTTAATTTTATTTGACGTATGCACTTAAGAAATACATTAATTTTCTACTTAATTTAGTAAAACATATCATTTTCAATAGTGTACACACATTTTACTCAAATTATTTCTCTGGTCTTCCAACAAATTTTAAACAACAAATAAATCCTCGTAGGGTTTGCTTCGTACGATCAATAAGAAAATCTGTGTTTCAATGGCGTCTGCTATATGTATATATATATTTTTGGGTGCTGTATGTGTTTGTCTTAGTTAATAGCAACACCACTAGATGGCTTGAACAAACTTGGCATTTAGACCAATATTTCGTCTCATACAGCAATCGCAGCCGGTAATTTTTATCGCTGTCATCAGTTGACAGCGTTTGCCGCTATTTGGTTCACATTATAACACACTGAACGACCGTCTCCATTTGAAGCACGCGCGCGCCATTCTTTATTAACTTTTTTAGTACATTTTTGAAATTGAAAACAAAAAATGAATGGATAAAACGACAACGGAGATATTGTAAAATAAATAGTCAATTGCAAGCAATATTTTGAATAATTCAATGAACTACAATTTATATTGTTACAACATTTTAATGTGTTGTTTTTTGGATGACTTGCAATTTTACCGGGTATATGATTAATATTTTTTTATATTAATGAAATGATTGAAACAAAAAGTTCTACTTGTTGTATAACATTTGTACTACTAATGGTGACCGTCTCTCTCTTTACTTATCTTCTTTTTACTTATCTTTCAAGTACACCAAAGAACACCATATATTTTTCGGAACTCTACTTAGGAAAATCATTCGATTTTAATCACGTTCACAGTTTTTACGTTAAAATCAATTCTCCTGAACTAAAAATGGTAGGAAATTGCAATTTCTATTCGAAATAGTTTTGAATTTTTCAAACTGATTATCTGACATATCTTTTAGAAATACCATTTGATTGTTATTTTATCACTAATTGCTTTTTCGAATGGATATAAGATATTGTTTTTGGTGAGTAAAAACTTTTTTTTGCCGAAAGAAATATTCCAGGAAATATTTTTGTTGAGAGGAAAATATCCTCATTGCTAGGAAATATTTTTCGTTTATAATAAATATGAAAAATCTCGATATTGTTACATTCGAAGGTCCCGTTTCCCGGTCCCAGTCATTGGTTTTTACTACAGACTTTTGTTAAGGAGTTGGTAAGCCGCGGCCATGAAGTGACTGCCGTTGTAAATAAGAAAATTAACAACTTTAGTTCACCAAATTACACGGAAATTTTAATAGATCCCGTTCGATTTATCAGCCGTTTGTAAATATTACTTACAAAACTCCAAAAAAAATATTGAATATTTTTTTTAAAATAAATTTCATTGAACTATAGTTGCAAAAGACGACGTATTCAGAAAAAGCAACAGAACTGATTTTGATACGCTTCATTTGTATGAACAAATTTCAACACCAACAAGTGATTACGGATTAAATCATCCAAATGTACAAAAGGTCATAAACAGTGACAATTTACATTTCGATTTGGTTATTAATGAGGAATTTTTCCATGAGAGTTGGCTAATGTTTGGTTATAAATTCAATGCTCCAGTTGTTACGATTTGTGTGTTTTTTTATTATAGTTGAAGGATTCTTCTCGTAAATAATTGTTCGATTTTTTTTTTAAATTTAGGCACATATGGATATTCTGATTTTTTTGATCGAGCAATGGGAATGTTATTGATTCTTCCATATGGCGATGATATGACGTATTATGAAAGAGTTTACAATCTAATACTGTCATTATACGATTTGATGCTTAGAGAATGGATTGTTTTGCCGCGACAAAATGAGATCGCACAGCGATATTTTGGACATTTGGCACGTAGGTGGAACAATTTCTTTTTCATAAATCAAAACATTGTGAAATTAAATGAAATATTGAATTAGAGAATGGCGTTAGATTACCCTCCGTACAGGAGTTATATCGAAATATTTCGTTGATTCTAACAAATACGCATCGAAGTACCTCCAAACCACGGCCACAAATGCCAGGTAATGTTAATTTTTCACCCAACGATTTAGTCAAATGAAGTTGAATTTTCTATGAAATAAATATGACGTGTTCATAATTGTTTAGGTATAATAAATATTGGAGGTGCTCATATAAAACCACTGAAACTTGAAAGAATTCCTCGACAATTCGAAGGATGGAGCAATAATCTTCTCACTCGGATCATTTGTTCAATCGACTGATATGCCACCGGAAAAGATATATTCATTCCATTCTTCAAAGTTCAAATGCGAAATTCATTGAAATCGGTTGCAATTGGAAATGCACAAATACCATTTGCGGATATTACAACGGAAAATCTTTTTTTGCGTATAAGCGAATTATTAGTAAACAAGTCTTATTACAATCGAGCAAAAGAACTAGCACGAGTGTTTATAGATAACCTAGTACATCCGATGGACGAATCTATGTTTTGGATCGAGTATGTGGCTCGACATAATGGTGCTAAGCACCTGAAATCAAATGCAGTTCATATGCAGTTATTTGATGCTTGACATTATCTTGGCACCATTTGTAATCATTTTTATCACATACACAGAGTTTTGCTCAGCGCTGCTGCCATCCACAGCATATTAAAATATCTTGCTGAGAATGCGTCGTCCGTCACATGCGAAGGTACGTAGCAGTTTATACATCACAGCGAACAACAATACGAAGAAAATAACCGATCCTAAAATTGGCAAGATGTATCCAGATGCGAACGTAAAAGAAGGCAATGAAATGCCAACGAGACCCAGTTCAATTTTTGGCATTGACGAACAATTTAAACCGAATAATTAACATAACTGTGATATTTATGGATTTTTTTTAACTTTTCAAGTTAGATAGTTTAAGACAGTTTAGAAACAGAAAATATGCAATTTTTATAGATTTTTTAGATAGTAATGACAAGTTTTTTTTTCAACATTTGTTTTGAAGATTTTCTCAAACATTTCGTTTGTTAATATATATGCCAATGACCTAAGGTAATAGAATGGCGAATGCATTTCCACAATAAAACAGTGTCATTTTTTGACTCTTGATAACACACGCAAATTTTATTATACCACTATTTATAAATATTCAAAATAACTTTTTTTTTTCATACAAAATAAAGACAAAAATTGTTTTGAAATTTGATCGATTTAACACAAAATAAAGCAATTGCAAACAATTTTTTTTAATTAATGGGCTTACTGGTTTTATTTAGATACAAATATGAGTGAGATTCCCGTCCAATTGAATTTATGAAAGGAAAAATGCAGAACAAAAGACATCGCTCGCTTCTGTTCGATGTTCATTCATATATAAATTTACTCAAATGTCACTTCATACATACTCGGTGCTTCTGTGAATCACTTTTTTCGAAGAAGAATTTGATGACATGTATGTTCTATCTATTTTCAGTCACACGTTGCACACGATGTGATTTTTTCTCGCAATGTCTTGTCTTTCCGAAATTTTTTTTTTTTTTTTTGGTATTTCGAATGCGTTTTTGAGTTATTTTATGAATTGCACAAAAAAACCCTGACCAACGCAATGAAAAGAAGATTGTAACACGCATCAAAATCGAATTAGGTTTCGAGTGCGTTCACTTTTCAAAATAAAAACGATCACTTGTTTTGCTTTACGTATACATTGGCCTAAAAATTCCAAAGTTTCATGTTACTTTGGTTTCTTGGTTTTCAAATGTTTGCTTCGAGTCACTTTTGCTGATCCAGCACAAAAATACGAGGGATTATGGTTTAATTAATAATCTGCAACTTGATAGGTTTCACATTTGCTTCAAGACCAGTGACGATTTAATATTTACTTTCGTGATCGGTGCTATTTCATTAAATTAACAGTGATAGAGACAGAAATAATGAAAGTGTCTCAGTTAAATGGTAATTTTTATTATTTTTTTTGTTAAAAATTGAATATTTCTTTCTTTGGTGATTTTTGGATTAAATTCGATATTTTTTAGTTTTGTGTCTCCTTTTCAAATTTTTAAAGTGTTTCAAATGTGTTTTTTTTCTTTGTTTCAACGAGTTTTTTTCTCAAATTTCTGTTTGTTTCTTTCTTTAAAATAGATAGCGAACAGTTTCTAATATGTAACGTTCGATTGGCAGGAACGAAGAGAATTTTATTCATCATCGGAAGTTTATGCATTTGTTTTGTGCTAGTGCTGTTTTTCTTACTGAAAAATGTTGAAGTGGTTGAAACAAAAGAGCGTCTCAAACGATCGACGATTGAAAAAGTTAACTTCAATAATGTCAATAAAGTGCGTAAATTCGATGGCCAAAAAAGTGAATTTGGACATCGTCAAAAGCGATTTTCGTCAGTTGATCCCGTCCACTTCGGAATGCCCGTGCAAGCAAAAAGTTTAAGAACAAAACGATTGACTGAAAATTTACAACAGTTAAAAGTGCAATATCAGTTCTGTAAAAAGACCAGTGCCGACAAACGTGAATGTGCCAAATATTTCAATGAAATGGTTAAAATAAGTGAAGCTATTTATCACGAAATTAAAGCACTCGGTGAAGGTGATCAAGATTTTCAAACCGTTCATCAAAAAATTGTTCAGCGAGAATTACCATTGCCGCCGTGGCCGGAACCAATTGGAGAACCGCTTAATGAAGTGAATCAAGAAGAAAAAGTGCCACATAATATGAAATCGTTTACACATTTTCCACGCATTCACGAAGAATTAGATAAAAAACGAATGAATTTATGGAATGTTGATGATACACCAAATCCACCACAAGCAATGCCAAGACCACCAGCACCACATCGTTTGTCAGTACAGAATTTTCATCCAAGTCGCTTACAATCATCACATGCAACGTTTCGTGATAATGAGAAAATCAATCAGTTGAAAACTCCAAATAGTGGTGGTAAGTGTTTTACAATTTTAATCAAGAAGAAGGATTAATTTTAAAAAGATATTTCCAAAATTTGAATTTTCGTTCAAATTCATTAATTTTTTTTTGAAAAATACGAGTCTTTTTACATTTTGATTTTTTACGATTACGTTTTTGAGGGGAAATCATAAAGTGTGTTCGTTAAGAGCATGAATTTCAAGCGCACCATATTTCATTGTTGGATTTCGTCGTAATGTTGATAATTTTTGAAAAATCTTCAAATGACTGCGATCCTTCTTTTTTTGGAAATCAACATTGATACATTTGTAATTGTCGGTGACGGGAAGCCAGCTTTTAGCCGTGCTGAATCCAGCACTTGCCGTCTCATCCCATTGCATCGGTGTTCGATATTTATCACGGCAACGTTCATAAAGTGGCTCTCTATTCACTGTGCAAACCCTTTTATCAACCGCATTCTCCCACGTCATTCCTATCTCCTCACCTTTTTTCCAAAATTTTAAATTTTATAATAATAATTAGTACAATAAACACTATTAAATTGAGTTTTATATATAAAAAAACGTTTTTTACATAGTAAGTTATGGCAATGCCTGGCAATGTTTTTGTCAATATGTTAAAAATATCGGTTCGTCAATTTCCATATTTCGTAGAAATTCTGGGGTAATGATGGTTGCCAAGCTAAAAACAATTCAAATCGAAAAGTATAAAAATGAGAACTTTTCCCCCTTCAAATCGATTTTTTTTAAAAACTCATTCTTTTCGTCACTTTCAATCCAATTTGGATGAATTTTCGCCGCTTTTGGCATTTCTTAAATCCAACTAGAAATTTTCTCAACAATTTCTGGTGCCGTCGATTGATCATCGGTTTCGCCCAAAATAAAATTAAATGGAATTTCGGCTGCATAGTCAGTTAGCACGCCTCTTCGTACTTTTCCATAATATCTTATTATTTCTGGCAGTGTTACAAATGCTTCGGTCATCAAAATACTGCAGTTATAAGCTCAAGTAATTGAGGTTAAGAAAAATCGATAAAAAAAGAGTCGATGACTCACCGATCGCAGTCTTTAAATTCTTTTTCCTTGGCCACTTTTCGAAAATAGCGTATTAGATCGTACGTTTCGTCCAAACTCATAGTCAAAAAGCGTGATGATTTGGATTTACTGGCAGCCTACTTGGTGGCTCATCATCATAAAGTTTATTGCGATTCTCTGGCGTTTCCATCAAAAAATTTTTTTCGTTATTTGAAGAGGCCAATATGGGCCAAAATTCGACCGTTGGACTTTTGAATAAGGGTAGGCCGTCGATATTTATGTTAGATTTAGAAAGATTGGAAAATACTGTTTTCAGACCATTAACAAGACCACCATACCAATATTTTTCTCCTGAGCGGTTTTCAATGTCAACAAATCTGGGTGTAGTTAAAAGTGTACGGCCGTCTTTTGGTAAATAGTTAATTCCTGCTAAAATTAGTATTTTAAGCAGTTTCGTTAATGCATTTTGTTGAACCAAGACCGTAATTGCGATTTTCGCATTTCGAACACGATTTATCGATTCTTTAATTGGATAATTCATATTTAAAAGAACTTTAACAGTATCGTATATATAGTATAAAATTCAACACAAATATATATATACTAGGGTGAGTCAAATTTTTTGTCGATGTAGCGTACCCTCTCACGGTGTTTTTTTGATCATTTTAAGAATTTTTTCCCAAGAAACCATATGTCTAAAATGAATTTCGAGCCTCCGCATTTTTTTAGATAGATATATTCCAAAATATTTAAAAATCGACTTAGATATTGCATTTAAAATTCAAAAAAACATTATTTTTTTCTAGCCAAAGGTGTATGCGGGGGTTTTTGGGGTCGAGGCATTCATTTTTGACATTTATTTTGCGATATAACAACGTTTTGATACGATTTCCATACAAAAACTGGCAAAAATGGTCGTTTACCTCTTTTTTTCCAATTTTTTTTTGTTGATGTCGATTTTCTCATCGGATCAAAAAATTATATTCCACAAAGTTGTTTAGAATGATAAGAGAAATTTTTTGGGTCAGCTGCCCTCAACTCCCCCCACCCCCTAGGGAGGTCAGCGGTCTGAACCCCTTAACCCCTGATTTTTTTGTCCTGAAACCCAAAAATTCGGCTTCAGAATGCCAAAAAACCATCAGATCGCAAATTTTAATGAAACACAATGACTTTTTTCTGTTATAACATTTCAAACAGTCCTCAATATGATTAAGGTTTAAGGATTTAATTAAAGTTAAGGATTATGATTTTTTATCATACATAGACCAAAGTGGTCAAGTTATGCAGTTTTGTGAACAATTAGCCCGTAGTCAAAACACACACATGGATCAATCGGCTTCTGGCGGCAATTTGCCTGGATACACATCAAGCGGATTTGTCACGAACAACGTTCAACCTTATAATAACCAGAATTTCCAAAGCCAAATAACAAATAAAAACCGAAATTTCCCACAACAGCAACCGCAGCAGCAAATACAGCAACAATTTAGTCCCATTGGTGGTATGTTTGCTTTTTTGAATTTTAAATAATTTAATTTATTGATTTCGTCTGAATCGATTTACAGTTGTTGTGCCAGTCGTGCGTTCCATTCCAGTTTCGAGTCCCGTATGCATGTTTGTGCAGACAGTACCAGTGCAGACAGTACCAGTTTACCAATGTAAGTTTTTAAACCAACAACAGTTCATAGCACTGCAATAACAGTTTATTTCATCGGCTACAGGTGGCGGTGTAACAGATCGTAAGATTTTCCGAACAAAAAAAAATTAAATTAATTTTATTTCAATTTTTTTTAATCTTTCCAGCAAATTTTATTGTTGATTCAAATACGCCGATATTCGGAGAAACTGGCAGTGCTATTGGGTGAGTGAACAAAACCAATCAAACCGAATATATTTTTTTTGAATATCCTTGAATATCCTTTCGTAGCTGTGATCCGTTGCCTATTCCGACACCTAAACCGCTTCCGAATCAAATGTTGCCGAACAATACCATAAGTCCGTTTAATACATGCAAAGAAGGTGAAACATCATGTATAAATTCGCATCAATGTGTTACAAATGAAAAATGGTGTGACGGTGTGGTTGATTGCTTGGACGCCAGCGATGAAACATCGTGTTCATGTGTGTCTCGCCTGAATTCCGATAAAATTTGTGACGGATATTTGGATTGTCCTTTGGGTGCCGATGAAATTGGATGTTTTGGCTGCAACAAACACTCATATTCATGCTACAATAATGCTGACGAGAAAACCGTATTGGGCGCCATGTGTTTCACTTTAGATCAGAAATGGTAAGAAAGTCTTTTTCATTCAAATTTGGATCAAATTGAAAAAAACTGTATTTTTTTTATTTTTTTAGCGATGGTTTCACAAATTGTTTGAACGGAAAGGACGAAGAGGATTGTTCAATGCTAATCAAGCGCATTGGATTGCATACGGTATGTGAAGATGACAGATTTTTAATCATTTTTCACACTGATTTCGTTGGTTTTGGTTGCAGTCGTTTATGGTGCCGAACACCGAAGGTGTTCTATATCGAAACTACCGCGGACGTTGGTATCCGGTGTGTGAGTATTCATTGAATTGGGCCAAAGACGCATGCGAATCCGAAATGGGTGAACTGTCCGGGTAAATTATTCACACATTTCTTAAGATTACTTCATTTATTTAAAGAAAAACCGCGAATTTTTTGCAGATTTCCAGAAGTTCAAAGTCATTTTGGCCTATTGCCGGGCAAATTTATTTCATTGTCTTCGTACGATGAGAGGGAACATTTATCGAATCGGATTCGATTTTTTGATACCTGTTCCACTCAAAAAGGACGAGATATTCATATTCGAGTCAAGTGTCCACCGATGAAATGTGGTAGCATTAAAAAACCTTTGTCGAATCTACCAAAACTTCGTATTCGAAATGAAAATGAGCGCCGCAAACGTGATGAATATCTACGAATCGTTGGCGGAGACCGATCTGGACCTCATAGTTGGCCATACATTGTTGCCATTTACAAAGACGGAAAGTTCCTTTGTGGTGGTACGATTTTCAACGAGTTTTGGGTAATTTATTATTTGGAATTTTTCTGATTTATTATTTTAAATCCACCGCAAAATCCACCGTAGAATAAGAACTTGAAGTATGATAAAAAAACGGTTTTTCTTCTTCTGAATAGGTCATTTCGGCTGCTCACTGTGTGATGAAAGCCGGTCAACATTACTATGAAGTGCATGCCGGTTTGCTTCGTCGGTATAGTTTTGCGCCTGAGGTTCAAATCCGAAAGGTTGATGCTGTTATTATAAATGATGGTTATGTTGGAACTGGTAATCTCATTTTTTTTTTCAATAATTTTTCATCCCATTCAATTAACTGTTGAAAAAAAAATAATGCATTTTTTTGTTTCAGTTTTTTTAAATGATATCTCATTGCTCCGCATGGAAAAGCCATTGATTTTCAATCGATGGATACGGCCAATTTGTTTACCATCTCCCGAACGAGTTACCAATCAAATGGATCTAAATTGGATGGACGGACCACCACCAGGAACCACTTGTACTGTTGTAAGCATTATTTTAATTTTGAACATTTCTGGTGTTGAAATATTTATTCTAACTCATGTGTGTACTTTTTGAAGGTTGGTTGGGGTAGATTATCCGAGGGTGGATCGAGTCGTAATTTTGGCTGATTCTTTCTACTGAATTGTTTCTCATCTTTTCGTTTTTTTTGTTTTTAGCCGACAATTTGGAAGAAGTGAATGTACCAATAATGGAGAATTGTAAGACATCAGTTGACATCAGTGGCAATGAGATTTGTGCTGGTGAAAAAGATGGTGGCATCGGCGCTTGTCAGGGCGACAGTGGAGGACCATTAATATGCCGAAGTAATTTGGATCCAAACGAATTTTATATTGCTGGTATTATTAGTAATGCTGAGAGATGTGGTCGACCTACAGTTTATACACGTGTCGCCTTGTATATTGACTGGATCAATACAATGATCAATTCAGATCTTCGAACAACCGCCGCTTTTACAAAACGTGAATGTCCTGGTTTTACGTGTGTTTGGAGTGGTCGCTGCATTTCAAAGGAATTTGTTTGTAACGGTCAAGTCGATTGTTTGAATGGCGAAGATGAATTGAATTGTGCATTCCACCCGGGTGGTAGACCGAGGAAGAGAGTTGGCAGAGAGAAAGCCGATGACCATGAACTTCCTGAAGGCGGCGAAAATTCAAATATACCACGTGGTCAACTTGATCAGAAAAAGCAATCAAGCACGAAAGCTCCAGTCACTGTCGGTACAACTACGGAAGCATCTGTCACCGTGAGGCCGATCGCTTCGACAACAGAAGTACTAACAACCGAAGCACCTGACACTGTGAAGCCGGTTGCTACAACCACTGAAGCACCTGTTACCATGGGACCGATTTCTACAACAACGGAACCCATTGAACCAGTTCTTCCAATCAATCCAGTAACTGACACCCCTACTGCAACTACAACGGTTGCTAATCACCCAGAAAAATTGAGTACCACCGTTCCGTCAGCAAAAACGAAACGCAAAAAAACTACTAAAAATATTAACATCACATCAATCCCTGTTCCTCTCGTGACGACTACAAAGAGTCCGAAACATTCAAGTTCAATTGAAAAGCCAGCCGATTCAGGTCCATCGGTATTTGATCAAGAAGACCTGGGCCCAACGAAAGCAACCAATTCACGGAACAGCACGCTTGAAACGACTACAGAAGGATTTATAATCCCCGAAGCTAAAGAAGGCGCCGACATTTTCATATGTACAAAGTGAGTGATTTTGCTAAACCTTAACTTTTTTTGTGGTTTTGAATAATTAATTTTTTTTTTTTTTTATATATAGCATTACCCAAACGATAGACATTGCAATGCGATGCGATAAAAATGCTGACTGTGAAGACGGTACCGATGAACAAAACTGTTCTTGTCGCGATATATTGAAAGTGAGGAGTAAAAATGATCGAAATTTGTTTATATTTTATCATTAATCAATTCGAATTGTTCATTTTCAGAATGATTATGCTCATTTGATTTGCGATCAGCACGTCGATTGTTTGGATCTCAGCGACGAAAAGGGTTGTACTTTGTGCAAGAAAGATGAATTCGAATGTCGAAAATCAAAACAGTGCATTCCAAAAGATCAGCAGTGTGACGGACACGAGGATTGTAAATTTGGCGAAGACGAGCAGGAATGCAGTAAGTGATCACATTATTGTTTCAAAATATATTCGAATTTTTACATTTTCTTTTTCTTTCCAGTTGCTTTGACCGATGGCAAAGTGGTCTTAATGGATGCCGAATTGAAACCAGCCTTAAGACATGAGGGAGTTTTATGTGAAAATGCGAATGGCAGATGGTCGGTTCGATGCGTCCGACGAATGGAACCTCAGAAAAACTCTGAATTGGCTGGCGAAACATGTACACTTCTAGGTTTTAGCGGCTATGTTTCGCATAATGTCATCATGGTCAATAAAGACGGTGACTTTAAAGCAAAGCCCAGAGATCACAATCACCGAGTTAACTTTATGCGGTAAATTTATTTGGAATAAAGAAGTTCGTGAAAAAGTGAGTCTGCTGTCAAATGTCAATATTTTATCGAAATGGAATTCCCTTCTATGGAATTACTTAGTACCAAAAAGTGGCGCCACTGTACATTTCATAGAAGGGTTCGATAATATATTGACGTTTGACAGTAGACTCACTTCATATGAAGGAAAATCACCAACTCCTTTCATTTTTTGTTGAATTTCTTGGAAATTTTTGGTTTTTTCAGGCAAACAGTTTTTGATCGTCACTCAATGCCTCGATTCATGTTCAAAAGAAGCTTAGACATCAACAAATTTTTGCATGTATCACAAGATGATGATGATCTTAACATGTCCGATATTATTGTTGGGGCACCGTGTGAATGCTTTGCATTATCAATCCAATGTGTTCCACATATGGTGATGCCAATTATAAATCCAACCCCAGGCGAGCTCTTACCAAGTGATAACGAAACATCACCACCAACATCGACCAATACACCTGTGACAACACCGAAACCAACGGCACACCCAACGGAACCACAACAATCGAAACCAATTGAACCGATCATTCAACCCGAAAAAGTGCCAAATATTATTGTTCCTATTCCGGCAAATGATAGGCAAGAGGACATAATTGTTGACAATTTCAGTGCGCCATGGATTGCAAGTATTTTCATTGATGGCGATTTATCAAGCATTGGCGTTTTACTGGATCGGTATTGGGTGTTGAGCGAGAAAACAGTCATCGATTCGGTCAAGTATGGCATTTTTATTTGAAAAACAGTGGAATTTTCTAAAAGAATCGAAATCGTTTTTTCGCCGTTTCTATTTTCTTTCATCATTTTTTTCTCTTTTTTTTTCAATTATAGTTTGGACCAACATGTGATCAATGTTATATTAGGACATTCGAAGAGTCCACCCAACGTTCTAACGCTAACCGAGCAGATAATTCGTGTCGATTGTGTTCGCGCCTTGCACAATTCAACTTCCGCAATTTTATTGCATTTAGCCAATTCACCGAAATTTGATCGATACACGTTGCCAACGTTTTTATCGCCACGGTAATTATCATCCTGAAAATGTTAAGAGAAAAAAAATCAATATTTTATCGTGAAATTTTTTTTGAAATCTTTAGCATCGATGAAAATGATGAAGATTGTGCCGCCATTACGCATGGACCGACTGGAGGTTTTGTCAGTATTCCAATCGTACGAAATGAGACCGATTGCCCAGATGAACAAAGCAATTGCTACCAAACCGAAGAACTGATTGAAAATATAAAATGCGACGCATTTGGTATGTGTCTTCATTACTTTTTTATGCTGTGAAAAGACACTCATTTCAATAAAATTCAATCCATTTCAGATGCATCCAAATACGGATTAGTTTTTTGTCGATCAGAGCAAAACAACACTTATTATCCGATTTCAATTTTCTCACACGATGACGGCCTATGCACCTTCAATAATTTGACACAAATTCAGCCACTGGAATATAGTTACCGAAGCATTGAATCGATTTTGAGTAAGAATACTTTCTCTTTCAATGGAAATTTCCAAAAAGAGTTTAAAATAGAGTCAAAGTTATTAACTAATTGATTTTCAGATTGGCCATTGTGTTCGTATACAAAACAAATGCCTGACTGTTCTGGTCATCGATGCCCATTAGGCGAATGCATTAGCAATGACAGAGTTTGTGATAAAACGCCCGACTGCGTAGACGGCAGCGATGAACACGAAGAATTATGCCGGATAAAGAAGAAATGTACACCACAAGAGCTGCAATGTGGCGACGGTACCTGCGTGTCCAAAACAAAGTTTTGCGATCGAGTGGCGGACTGTAAAGATCACAGTGATGAACCAAAGGGATGCACTTGTTTCCAATATTTCGAGTGAGTTCAACAAGACAAATCCATTATTTTTTTCAAGACATTCATTGACATTTTTTTACCTGTACATTGATAGATTAACAGATCCACGGAAAATTTGTAATGGAATTCCCGACTGCCATGATAAGTCGGATGAGAATCTGAATTGCCCATGTCGACGAGAGAGTTTCCGATGCGGAGAGTAAGTTAAGAAATAATTTCGATTTGATAACGAAGAAAAAATTAATTTGTTTTTCACTCTCCAAACAGTTCCGGCATGTGTGTTCCGCCTCAGTTTGTCTGTGATGGACAATCCGACTGTCCCCGTGGCGAAGACGAGCAATCTTGTCATGGCGTTGAAGAAGGATATGAAAATAGGTGAGCAAAGCGTTAAGTAGCATCAAATTGAATGGCATTTGATTTTTGTTCTCTTTTTTTAAGCGGATATTACCGTGTTATTGAGCGATCGGCTGGCGAATGGCAGACAAAATGCTTATGGAAAGCGAATCCAAATCCTCCATCAAAAGTGAAACTTAAACATATATGCAATGAATTGGGTTTCGTAAACGCAACAAATATTCAGTATCATCTTTTGGATAGTGCACAAGAGGATAAACCGAAATATCCAAAGAAATCCACCAAAGTTATTTGGAAAAATGTATTTTCCGTTGTTCAATTGAACGATAAATTTCGTTTAACAAAAGTTAATCACGGCCCAAAAACCATTCAACACGTTCATTGGGACGATAACGACAAATCGAATTGTTATCAACTTGAAATTAGCTGTACTTAAGACATCTGACTTTTTTTCTCTTTTAAAATGAATAAATCTATTGCTTTTTTTACCTTTTTTCGTGCATAAATTCGGTTGTTTTGATTAATTTCCATTCGATTTTGAAATGACAATTTTTCGGTCGGTGAATTTCTTCGAATTATCGACGAAATGCATTTCAATGTCCTCTAGCGAACGATTTTCGGTTTCTGCCAAGATCTTATACATTAGCACCAGACCAACGGCAGTAAAGATGGCATTAAACAACGCCACTCCGCTCAGTGAAAATGTTGTCTCCAAATTATAATAAGTTTTGGTTGCAATGAAGCTAAAAATTAACGTTTTACATCGTGTTAATAAAATCATAAATGCCCATATAGCTCATTTGCGGAGTAATTTTGTCGATGGGCTGTGCAGAGTTCGATGGAGATAGCATGCAAATTCATATATTTATTTTGTTCAAACGAACATCTTAGTACCCGTGACATACAGCTAAGTTACTAATCATCTGCGTAAGAATGATACACATAGAAGTGCTGTTAGAACTCCGCAAAGTGCCGCCATCGTCAAAATTACTCCGCAAATGAATTATATGGGTGAACAGAAGATATGTTGTCCTCGAAATTTGAATCGAAAAAATAGAAAATTTAATTACCATATCACATAGTTCATCGCAGCAGTGATTCCAGTTGCAGCGCCTCGTGTGCTATGAAAACATTACTTTTTTCTGCATGCTTTGATAGTCAACTTTTACACACTTGTACGGAAACACCTCGGACATCAATTGCCTGCGCGAAGCGAAAAACCGAATTTTGAATGAGATTTTATCAAACTTGAAAATAACACAAACAGCAAATGTGAAAAAAAGCGAAATTACCGTGGCATTGAATTTACACCACAGAACGAACAAAAACTCCAGAGAAAAATCGCAATGATCGGAATAAACGCGAGATTTTTATTTTCCAGAGTGAATTCCGATCGATTGAATGAATTATAACCATTGGGAAGCACCAAAAAACCATATACCCAAACGACGATCGAGCACAAAAAAACGTCAGACAACATTGTTAAATACAATTTTCGTTTGCCGGTGAACTTTAACAAGCATAAAAAGCAAACGTTTGCGAGATGGTTTACGAAACTTTGAAGAGCCGCTGTGCGATCCGGTTCGATTGGGCTTCCATATGCTTTGAATATTTGCACGATAACTGGCGCCATTGCAAAAATGCCAGTGAATTGAGCAAAGATGAATAATCTATTCAAATATTAAAATTAAAATTATTTGATAATAAAATAAAAATAAATTTTTATCGCTCCAATAAAAATTAAATTTTTAAAAATAAAAAACTTTGGTCAAGTAATTCACCAGTCATTTTAGGTTTTAATAAAAAAAAACTTACGAAATCACAATGAAGAATGGCTTGAAGGTTTGTTTACGTTTTAATTCCTTCCATTTTTCGACCATGTTGGGTGCTGGATGAGTGCATTCCACATCTTGTTTGATACATAGATTACACGATTTCGAGCGGATACTGTTTTGTTTCATAGCTCTAAACTCAACAGCAACCATTTCTTTTGGAACCCATCCGCGCAGCGAGGCTTACTAATATGCATGATTGTGAAGAGAAAAAAATGAACAATTGCTTTTTTGCAATAAAAAATGAAGAAAATAGTTTACCGATTTTTCTGCCTCATCGTCACGATTTTTAGATAAAAGCCAGTCAATAGTCAATACCAATAATATTGTTTGAGTGTTGGTGTTGCGGTACACACTACACACCAAAATAGCAAGCAGTGCTTGCTACTTTGGCGAGTTTTATCACATATGAAATTCACTCAATACATGTTGTTTGAGTAGTGGTGGTGGTACACTACACACCAAAGTAGCAGGTGCTTGCTACTTTGGCGCGTTTCACCACATATGAAATTCAGTCAATAATCAATAGCAATAATGTTGTTTGAGTGGTGGT
Source organism: Contarinia nasturtii (assembly GCF_009176525.2). NCBI lineage: Eukaryota > Metazoa > Arthropoda > Insecta > Diptera > Cecidomyiidae > Contarinia > Contarinia nasturtii. The sequence goes on from NW_022197577.1 coordinate 3,990,927, forward strand.
GCGGTACACTACACTAAACTGGATATTTCCACTCATACGAACAGAAAAAGAAATCAAATCAGGCTGGCGGAAGTTCACAACATGGCGCTTGCGTGATTCGTGATACAAGGAGCGCGCGCGCGCACGTACGCACGCACCCGACAATGAAAACCGAGTGATGAGGGACGCGACAAAAAAAAAAACGAAACGGCTCGCATACGACGCATCCGAACTCTAAGTTTACATAGTTAGAAGTTATAGTACCTAATAATTTAATACGTTAAATTTAAAATAATAACCTAATACTATTGGGTGTATCGATTAATTTTTACCGCTGACTGTTAGATGATTCAAAAGTGGTGATTTTGATTTGGAAGACAAAGAACGGCCAGGTCAGCCAAAAAAGTTCGAAGATACGGATTTGGAAGCATTATTGGATGAAAATTCGTGTCAAACGCAAAAACAACTTGCATTGGAATTAAATGTCTCTCAATCAACCATTTGTGAACGTTTACACGCAATGGAAAAGATTCGAAAGCTAGGAAAATGGGTCCCACATGAACTGAACGAAAATCAACTCAAAGCACGAATCACAGCATGCAGAGAACATCTCAAAGAACACAAAAAACATAGTTTTTTGAGTCGAATTGTTACGGGCGATGAAAAGTGGGTCTATTACGACAACCCCAAACGTAAAGGAGCGTATGTTGATCCAGGCCAACCAGGACCATCGTAGTCAAAACGAGACATTCATTGCAAGAAGGTCATGCTGTGCATTTGGTGTTATCAAAAAGGTGCCGTGTATTATGAGCTGCTAAAACCAGGTGAAACGGTTACAGCCCAATGCTACCGCATGCAATTAATCAAAATGGAGCATGCATTGAAGATTAAATGGCCAAGGATAGCGTCTAAACAAGACAACGTTGTGTTTCACGATGATAATGCCAGGCCACATCGAGCAGACATCGTTAAAAAAAAGTACAAGACTTCAGTTGGGATCGGCTTGATCAACCCGCGTACTCTCCAGACCTTGCTCCTTCTGACTACCACTTATTTCGATCGATGCAAATGGGTTTGTCCGAGTTATCGTTTTGAAATCCTGAAGGAGTGCGAAAATGGATCGATGAATGGATAGCCTCAAAAGATGAGGAATTCTTTCGACGCGGAATCGACAAGCTACCAAGAAGATGGGCGGAAGTCATAGCTAACGATGGGCAATACATTGGTTAATGTACTCATTCATTTTGTTATTCAAATAAATATAGATTTTCACCCAAAAAACGGTAAAAATTAATCGATACACCCAATACTATGTATGAGAGTTCATAATTTTAAGCCTGTACACTTTCACAAAATCATCGTACACTTAATTTGAAATTTTCAGTGTAAGCCTTCCTTGGTGGCTCCAGTGAGAGATGAGATCATAGCATCACACTGCTTGAGTTGTACAACATAAACCACGCAATGATAAACGGAATATTTATAATCATCTTTAAAATAAAATTAATAAATAGAAACACTATTACCAACCATTGCCCGCCGCCAGGCAAATATATGCTAAATTGAATAAATTAGTTATGCCCAATAAATTACAAAAACGTGGACCTGTCAAAAAATAGCATTGGAAAATAAAAATTGTGCGACAAAAAATTCAATATTGAATTGAACTCATTCAATCGAAAACAACTTTCTCTTTCCAACCAAACGAAATATATGTTCGTAGAAATGTGTGGAATTACCGAGGATGCATTTTGTTGCAAATTAAAATTCTTATTGTATTCGAATTCGATTTTGTTTTCTGCACAGGACAAAGGTTAATATTTTGCTACTAAAAATCAAACACCATTCCGTGACTCATTCTTTTTTATCTTCAAATGATACGGTTTAATTTGATAAATATACTGAAACATCGACGCTAATGAACAACCGCACAAAGGCTATTTGAAAAAAATAAAATAAAAAGGAACTTACATCCATAGGTCTAACTTTTCCGTACTGTGTTCAAATTACTTCCTTTTTAAGTCTCCTTATGTTGTTCAGTAAAGTTTTTGCAAATGGTGCTCCTTATCAGGTTTCAAACTTTACACCGATGAACGATGTCGTTCAATGACGATACTAGTCCAAGAAGACAAAAAAGTGACGAAAAACAAACAAACATTTTTTTACAAATTTTCTTTATTAAAAAACTCAAACTCTAGAAATGTACAAGTTAAATTCAAAATTATAGTAAAACTTGACAATATAAAGAACCGATTCTTTACCTTAAACTCTGTCAATTTCCCTAAGAACATGACTATTTTTCAAAATTTCTTTTTTCAAAGAACAAATCTTCTGATAAAATATTTTCCGGTCTCATCCTCCCGTTAATAAATTGAAGTTGTTGTGTGATCCAATCGCTAAAATACGCAACATTAACGTACAATCCAGGTATCCCATATAGCGTCATGCCAGAGGCGATGATCTTTTGCTCATATCGCGTCATCACACCAGAGGCGATGCCTGTTTGATAAAATCGTCCGATGTCATTTGGAATTCTGCAAAATAATGGTGATCCGCCGTCTCCTTTATACGTATCTAATGTGCCACCGCCTGCGCAAATGAAGCTATCTGGTAAATTGTGTTTGAATCCCGGGGATAAGATTGCCTCGCAAATTCTGTGATTCACAATTGGTAGTTTAATTTTTTTCGGAGTTGCTTGATATTTTCCATTTTGATTGATCGCACTTTTGCCCCAACCGCCTGAAGTGCAAATCGTACCTCCATTGGTGCGAACGCTTGGGGGTGGTAAACAAATAGTATTCACAGCATTGGTCAATTTCAATGATTTATCCACCACGATCAATGCAATGTCATTTTTCAGCCTACCGGCGAGGTAATTATCGTGAATGATAATATCCGTTACGTTTCGTTCTTGAC
>NW_022197577.1:3998821-4083098 GCF_009176525.2 Contarinia nasturtii
CTTGCGGAGATCCGCAAGCTATATCCTATCTAAAAATCATTGTATGACGAAAATGTTCCCAGACGTTTAACATTGCTCGTTGTTCGGAATAATTTTTGTTTTCCATCTAACAACAAACAAACAAATGCGAAGCGAGTTTTTTGTGCCGGTAAAGAAAGACGGGGCTACGCACCGTGTAATGGGGATTCTGGTAGTGCATTTGCCATCTATGCTAATGGCGTCTGGTTTTTAAGAGGTGTGGTCTCAGCTGAACTCGGCGATCCAAATTTAAATCGTTGCGATCTTGATACGTATGTCATTTTTACTGATATCATTCATTTTCGCAGTTGGATAGACAAATATATATGAACGCATGCGAAAAAAGCATTTTTTATAGAATTTTTAAATGTTTACCATTATAATTTTTACTGGGTCGCTTTACATATATAATGAATTGTTCAATAAACAATATTTACCTTTTCAAAAGAATAGCTCTTTTGTTTTAAGTCATATTGAATGCCACTGAAACATACAAAACAGTTTGAAATATGTTTGTACTCTTTTCTAGACGTTCTATGAAACAAAAGTCGGCAAGTATGTATCATATGTATCATGCGGCTATGTACGCACGCTTGGATCCGGCTCTTGCGGAGATCTTACGGGTCTATGAACACGAACTTCAATAAACCATTACAGTTGCCTGGTGTTTCTGATGAGAGGATCAGCGCTGATGTCTTCAGGTGGCGGAATTTCACATTATTTGTTTGGCGAAACGCATTCACACCTTTCACGATGAGAAAAAAATATATAAATTTGGGTGTTAATAAATGTGTTTTGTTGTTGTTGCTTGAAATGAAGAATAAAACTTGTTTTTATCGATAAGTTAGTTGCATAATCAATGTTCTTGTTGTTGTTTTTTTTCTTTAGTGATTAAGACCTTTTGAGCGATTCGATGTTTATATGAAATTTAATTTGATTGACTACCAAAAAGAAGAGAACGAAAAAGTTGCCCGGTAACATGCTTTTCTGGCATTAAAACACAAGAGAGAACTGGTTTTATTATGGAAGATGTTATATATTATCTAATAATATATTCTTAGTCTCGAAAAAATGGTCATAAAATGATTGTATTCGATGATACAAAACGGTTTATTTGAGCAAAATGATGCTATGAAAGTGCTAATTCTCCAAAAGTTAAAAAGGAACGAAATTTTAGACTATATAACCAGTATCTTATTGAGCACATAATATAGAATTTTGATGTTCACCAAAGAGAAAGCCAAAAGAAAAGATGAATTTCTCGGCGTTTGAATTAAAATGAAAATTTAAATATGAAAGCAATCCATTGGCAGTCCCGAATTTGAATAAGATTAAATCATAAATTTATGCATTTCTGGCAAATGTCATTCGAAGATGAACGCTTTTAAAAATTTCAACACTATATCTTGTTTGAATCTGGGATGTAAGTCAGTCATACAACCATAAATCAGGGTTCTCAAAATGGGATTTTAATTCAAAATCACAAATCAAATAAATTGATTTGATTTGAAAAGATTCAAATAAAAACAGTCAAATAATTTGATTTGAGTGTCATACGTTTCAAATAAAATGATTTGAATATTTTAATTTGAAATTTTCAAATCAAATCAATTTATTTGTGATTTGATTTGTTGATTTCCAAAGCAATTTTCGAATCAAATAGTGCAATTTTTTAAGTTTTCTTTCCAAATACCAAGAAATTGGAAGAAAACATTGAAAAAAAAATTGAATTTTTTAGTAAAATATTATTTGATTTGACAATTCTTATATGCCATAAATCTAACAATATTTCTATTAATTTCAGCTCATTAATTCAAGACTCAATTTCAAGTATTGTTAGTTTAATTAAATTCGTAATCAAAATTCAACAAAATTATTAAGCATGTGGTTATAATCGAGCGAAAAAGCCGGCAAAACCCCTGCCACTTGTTGAACATAATATGAACAAACACGAAAACATAATTTACAAACTAAGTATTGCTCTTTAATGATGATTAGAGAGTCTCTTTGAATATAAATAAAAAAATAAATAAATAAAAAAAATTGTATGCAGGCAGTATTATCGGCTGTTCTCTTCTCCAAGCATTATTTTGTCATATCATTTGTGTACGGTTTAAAACGCCGCTTGAATATACACACATCAAAATCTAATATTATGTATTATCACACTGTATGCCACGTATGTGCTTCGCCAATGTGTCGTCATCATTATTGTGCTTTTTTCACCGATGATTTTAAGCAAGTGGGATAAAAGAAGCACACACATACATTCACATTAAAATACATTTGTGTACGAAGCACACAACCGTAAAATATGTATTTCTATTTAATAGCCTAAAACTGATGACTTCAAGCTTGGAAATCATTGAGTGTGATATTTTTTGATTCAGTATAGTGAGTACTGTTCGCGTGGTAAGTTCAGTTTTTTAAATTGTAATTTTTGAGACGCGATATTTAGTCGTTCCATTTTTATATGGTTGAATCTTATTTTTGGATCCATCAGATTTTAATAATTTATTTTTCAACAACGGAACACATTTGTTCATTCATAAATCAAGTGTTTTTTTGTGTTTTTTTTCAATCATGAAAAAATGATTGAGTATAATGTGCGATGCGGAGTGAAGTTCTCTTTTTTTTATCACATAACAAACAAGTTAAAATAATTTCATCACACCGCAGATTGTTTTAGTTAAACGTGACGCAACCACAACAAAAACGGTGATTTCAAACAGTCGGCCAACCATAAACTGTCTCTTAATTTTTTATTTCAAATAAATGTAAATATAAACGTTAATAAATAAGATACATTTTCCGTTAGAAGAGGAAAATGATCGAATTTATGATTATGGCATATGACCCCCACAGCTGACAAATAGAGATTCATATTAAGATAAATAAAATAAAAAATGTTCGTGCAAAAATGATTAATTATACAAACAATGAGTATTTCTGGTGTGTTTTAAAAATAATTGATATATAAGAGGTGTCTAACACATGTTTGTCAATATTCAGGTTGCAGCTTTAAAAGCTATAAACTCTGATAAGAAATCAGCCGTATCACTTTAACTATATGACTATATGTATATAATACATTACTTTGCGTAAAATGTGTCTATTTTATCGCCAAAATTATCTATCGTTCCGATTCATGAATTCAGTATAAAGTTAATCTTATTTATAAAAGTTCATATTTGTAATGACTTTGCATAATTTGTTGTTGTCAATTCTATTTTAACATTAATGTTACTAATTGATGACGCATCCAAGACTAAAAACTTCTATTTTATCATCAAAATTAAAATCAACAATATTTTTGGCGAACTTTGTGGGTGCGAATTAGAGCATGTGCAGCGTCGAAGACTCAGTTCGAAAAAAAAATTGATAAAATAAGAATTAATTTGAACTGTATCGGGTCAGTGCAATTTTATCCCGAACACTTGTGTTTTCGTATTCATCGTGTCCAATGGCCATAAAATCAAGTGCTGTCCAATAAAATGGGACAATCGTCGATATGACTATAGTGTAATCTAAGTAACAATGTGTAAATTTAATCGCTAATCTGATCTACTTAATTGTGTTAATCATACTTGTCATCATGATTCTCTCTTAATTGCAAAAAAAAAAAAATTATACGATTTCGAAAAAAGGTATTACCGAAATTCCAAATGTGTTGACGACTTTCTGAACAAAAGAAAATTATATGGCCGGTTCAATTGCATAACGTAGAGTGCGGGAGAGGAAGAGAGATTGATGTTTAAAGTTTTACTAAACTCAAATCAATTCGAATGAATTTATATAAATTGAAATGAATTGTGTGCAAACAAATGGTTGTAGTAAAATGAGTGTAATTTGTGAATCCATCACACTAAATGATTGTGTCACTTGATGTATGGCATGCTTTTGAAAAGTATGTGTACGGGTCGATAGAACGCAATGTGTATTGAAGTTGAGAAACAATACAGATACACATTTGCTATTTATAAATAATCAGCGTTTTGTTACAGTAAAGACAGTGTCGACTTCAATCATAAACAACAACGTTCACATATATTCAATGAGATTTAATTGCGTCACAAACCAATTATTACAAATAAATTGCAAACACTGGTTGAACAGATATATTTGCCGGCAATATTCAAATTGATTGGGATTTATGTTTAAAAGTGTATGCGTGCGTGTCTGGTCACTTGAATTCGTGTTCGATGTGGAAGAAAAATCAATAGCATTTAACTGTCGAAACCTTATTACAAACGCATATGGTATTGATCCCATATTACTGAATTTCAATAAAACAATCTAACGGAACTCCCCCTTGTTTCTCTCTATTTCCTTTTCTAACGCTCTCACTATCTCTCCCAAACACTTTGTTTTGCCACTCGTAAACCCTTCTTTTGACTTTATCCGCTTCAACGGATCAGAAGAAATATAAAAAAACATAAAATATTGATTCAACAAGAACACATATATCGACAGTTGCTGTGAATGTAAATGTGACCAATCAAATATTTAGAATTGAATGTCGATTTGGACTCGAGTGGCTTTGTTATTTTTTTAGTGTCCACTGATATCACAACTAATGATTTTGATAAATTTCCACCATTGTCTGCGACAAAAGCATGCAGAGAATCAATAAATTAGAAAAAATTGAAATAAATAAAAAGCCAAGAGAATGAAAAAAACATAAAATACAAACTCATCACTAGAGACAATTAATGTTAATTCGATTAATAAATAATTGTCATACTTATGAAGCAAAAATCAATTCTTATCTAATCTCTCAATCTAAAGATTTATTGGTAGAAAAAATAAAGACACGAAAACTACTCAAGTACAACATAAACTGAAAAAGTTCTCCGTAATTCGTCCTCGAAACAAATTATTTACTGTACGCTATATTGAAAGTGATTATCTCAGGTAGTGAATCAATAGAATTTAAACATTTGATGAAATAATTGTGTGAAAAAAAACTTGTGAATTTAAGCAAAAGAGTCAAAAGAACAAATGTATTAAGTTAGTCGTCAACACTCGGAGGTATCGTTTCAAAGGTAGCATCAACTTGAATCATAAAAAAGCGGTTACCTTGATTTTTGCGTTGCTCTTTTTTTTCGTTATCTTATTTCACTGTAATTGACGGACCAAAACTTGAAAAACAAGCCACAAAATTGGAATTAAAATAAACGGAATGTGTGCATATGTGTGTGTATGGGATGTAATTCTTGGCATAGAATCGAATAAGAATCTCATCATCATCGGTCAGGGTTATATGAGCAAAAAAAAAACAAAAATACATGCACGCAGTTCGCATACAGAAACAATAACTTTTCGCGCTCTCGATTGCGAAAGAGTGATACACAATAAAAGTAACGAAAAAAGAAGAGAGAAAAGAATATGTAACAGAGAATCCGGTTTTATAATTTTATATGGTTGGGATCTCTCCATTTCAGCCTCTTCTTTGACACCACCGTTAAGCAGTTCGTTCAAATTGTCTTCGAATTCGAATGAAGAGACAAAATTATTGAATTTTTTTATTATTATTATTTATTTTCATCGCCAAATGATGGCTGTATTTTAGGATAGTGTATCACAATAAATAGTTTGTATATGTTCTAATATTTGTCGATAATTTTAGTTTTGAGATAAATAAATATAGATCGTGAATTTTTCAATTTAAATAGTTGCTAGATTACAATAAGAGGTTTTAAAGAGGCCATATGCTTCACAAGGAGTTAAAGGAATAAAAATATTATTTTTGGTATTAATTATTGAAATGTTTTCAAATTTCATTAGTCGTCTTGTATAAGATTACTCATATGAAAGTATCACAGATAGTTGTTTTTGTTTAATATAGTTGAACGGGTGAGGATTAAAGTGAACTTAATTATATTATTAAATCCCGTAAAAAATAAAAGAGAAACATGACATTTTTTTGTATGGAGTTGTGGTTGTGATTACAACAATAAATCTATATAAAAAAAACTTTGTTCTCATCGGGATTTGAGCTCGCTTTAATCATCGCCCGTTCAATTGTCGGGCACATTCATCATCATTCTCAGTCAGTAGGCTCTCACATGATCCCAGCATCCTAAAGTTATAACCAACGAATCTAGACGCCAGATCTCCATCGATCGATCAACTAAAAATCACAACATTCCATAAGCTTTTTGACAAAGGATTTTGAATGTATTTGAACATAAGACCGGTTTCAGCGTGAATCGATGTGAAAAATACTAAATTTATTTATTATTTCTCGTAAAAGGTCGTATTTGTACTCCCATATTCACCTTATACCTTTATTCTAATTGCTCAAAAACACTTATTTCGTTTGTCGAATACCTCTTGCTTTTAAATTCACTGAATGTGACAGAACAAATTGTACTAGATTTATAGAATATTTTTCATAACCTCACTTCTTACATTATGTGACCGAAAATAAAAGTGACGTTTAAGATTGTTTGATACCTGTGCAATCAAAATTCATGCAATTCGATTTTGATGTGTTTAAATAATATCCAAATTTATGGTAGGCCATTGCCGGCAATGTTGTAATTAAACTCAAGTTTATCTATTTTGTTTTTCAGTTTACTCGTGCGTTGCTAGTAAAATACAAACACGTCAAAACATCGTTGTGTGGCAGTGACAATATATAGTGACTGTTTAAATCAAAGCGCATTAGCGCAGTCAAGCACTCGTTTAATATAAGTTCCAATCATCGAGAGATTGTGATTTTTTTAGGATGTTACTAGAAAAATTGGACGATTTTTGCGGCGGAGAAAAGTTCTGGGTAAGTTACATTGATTTTATTTCATTCAAATTTTATTGTAGAAGAGCTAAATTTACCGGATAAAAACCTTTGTTTATCATAACATATCGATATGATATGCATTGACATTTACTCTACATTTGGTGTTTAGTGTTTACATATATAATGAATAATATGTATTATTTTAACTTTTAATAGAATCAAACTCTCACCTGGGATACCGATACACCAGATTTTACAGAATGCTTCCAGAAAACAGCATTAATTTGGCTACCATGTGCCTTTCTCTGGCTGTTTACGCCATTAGAAATATTTTATATGAAAAATAGCATTAATCGTAATATTCCGTACGGTTTTGCAAATGTTTGCAAATTATTGTTAACTGGTGCGCTGATAATTCTATCAATCATTGATTTAGTGATTGTTGTAGTCAATGGCGAGAAACAAAAATTGGCACCGGTCGACTATTATACGCCAGCAATTAAGATTGCTACATTTGTAAGTTGAGCCAACACAATTTTATATTCAATTCGCGGCTATTAATAATATTTAATTTTATGTAGACATTGTCGGCAGTATTGTTGGAAGGAAATCGACGTTTTGGTCTTCGAACATCTGGTCTTCAATTTTTGTTTTGGGCATTCTTGTTGATATGCGGATTGCCAATGTTACGGACACAAATCACACATCGGCACGCACGTCAAGCTAATCCTGATCATGATGTAGACCCTCTTGCGGAATACAATTTCACCAGTTACCTCATATTTTATATATTCTCATTGGGCATTTGGATCTTAAATTGCTATGCAGATCGAGCACCGCTTAAAACAAAATATCCAAAGTCCGATAAACCATATCCAGGTATGCAATCATTAACGAATTATTGATTGAAATAGCAATTAAACAATTAAACTGTTTCAGAACAAGGTGCCAGTTTTCTATCTCGACTTTTGTACACATGGTTCGATCCATTGGCTTGGCAAGGCTATCGACGACCACTCGAACAAAAAGACCTGTGGGACATGAACCCAGAAGATTCGTCCAAAGAAATTATGCCAATATTTTTAAAATATTGGGATCGTGCGGTTGCCAAGGCTTCCGGCTACAATGTGTAAGTGAAAACAAGCTAATCATATTTTGACAATATAGATAATATGTGGTCCATCGCTTGTACTCGTTTTAATTTCGTTTTTTTTCTTTATTTTCGTAAACAGAAGAGCCGCTTTCACTGGAAATGCATCATACACTAAATCTCGAACGTCAGCCAGCGTTACCATCAATCCCGAACAAAGAAAGAAAAAACAAGCATCAATTTTACCGCCAATTTGTAAAGCATTCGGCCCGACATTTTTGTTCGGGGCCATTTTAAAGTTGGTTAATGATCTTTTAACATTCGTTAGTCCACAACTACTTCGAGCAATTATCAATTTTGTTGACGACTCAAACTACAATCCAGTCGAACAAAATACAACATTGGATTCCACAACAGAGTCTATGCTAGGCATAGAATCAAGATTGAATGGATCAAAACAACAAGATCCAATGTGGCGTGGTATTTTATATGCAGTACTTTTATTCATTGTGGCCAGCACACAAACTCTATTCTTGTCACAATACTTTCAACGTATGTTTTTGGTTGGTCTACGTATTCGTACGGCTCTTGTTGGTGCAATCTATAAGAAAGCATTGTGCTTGTCGAACAAAGCTAGAAAAGAAAGCACTGTGGGTGAAATTGTGAATTTAATGGCTGTCGGTATGTTATTTAAATAATTCCAGTAAATCAGTGGCATATTTTTTGATGAATAGTAAATAATAATTTGAATATTCTTTTGAATAATTCAGATGCGCAAAGATTTATGGATTTAACCACATACATCAATATGATTTGGTCGGTGAGTAAAAAACATTCAAAAATCAGCAAGCTCCCCACTTTATATTGAATATATAAATATGTTTATTATATGTTTTAGGCTCCATTACAAATTGCTCTCGCCTTATATTTCTTATGGGATTTGCTTGGGCCATCTGTGCTGGCGGGTGAGTTTTTGTACCATTGTCGCCATATGTTTACATAAAATAAAAATGTTTTTTTTTTTTTTAAATGAACTAGGTTTGGCTGTTATGATCATATTGATTCCGGTGAACGGTGTGATTGCCAATAAAATTAAGACCCTTCAAATTCGTCAAATGAAAAACAAGGACGAACGTGTTAAATTGATGAATGAAATTCTCAGCGGAATTAAAGTGTTGAAGTTGTATGCGTGGGAGACGAGCTTCGAAGAACAAGTGCAAAAGATTCGTGAAAGAGAAATTAAAGTATTGAAGGATGCAGCATATTTAAATGCCGGGACGAGTTTTATCTGGTCTTGCGCACCGTTTCTGGTACGAATCACTTTATTGCAACAATTTTTTGAACATATTTTATTTTCTAAAATGATAAAGTTTCTAGGAAACCAATTTCAGAACAAAGTTGTGCCAAACATTTTCATTTTTTTTCAATTTTATTTTATTTTATTCTAAATACTTTTTGCCACATATTTTTATTTGTTAAAAATCAAAGGTTTCACTTATAACATTCTTCACTTATACCATATCTGGAGATGATCATATTTTATCCGCTGAAAAAGCATTCGTTTGTTTGGCATTATTCGATATTATTCGGATGCCATTGGCTATGTTGCCTTTGCTTATAGTATACATGATTGAGGTAAAGTATATCAAATGGAAAATGTATGCAAAAAGTGAAGGATTATCCACTCCTTCAATTCATCTCAAAACATCTCAAAATATGCTTCAATTTCAAACAAATGGTTCATAGGTATCCAAAACTTCACATGAATTTCTCTCATTATTATGCTTATGTTTCTTCCTCAATATCTTCTGTACACTTCTCTATAAAATTATGGTTTTAAAAGTGAATTAATGGAAAAAAAAATAAAATTTTGGCAAACGAAAGAACTTTTATCAATTTCTATCTCTTGAACATTCTGTTTCCAATTATCTTTATTTTATATATCCATTTTATCTTTTTCATTCTTCTATGTTGGCTGGGAACATAAAATAATATGTGAATATCTACACATAAACATTAACAAAATGCAGGTTGCCCTAATTTCTTTCACTTGTTTCGTTCTAATTGATGATAAAAATGTGTTGGATGCGAAAACTGCTTTTGTTTCTCTATCCCTATTCAACATTTTACGATTTCCGCTTTCCATGTTACCGATGCTAATCACCAACATGGTTCAAGTAAGTACTCTACAACGGTTGATGTGTCACATTCGTATTCTATTATTATTGTTGTTATTATTTAGTTTGGTTTTGGAAATGTAGTCATTGGCTTGATTCAATTTAGTAGTATTTCTAATCTCAACACTGTTATCTATTTGTCTTGGTATTGTCTTTTGTATGTGCACCTAACACGCATGGATATTTTAGTTTTCAGTTTGGATGTGCTTTACGTTGCATACATTTTGATGTGTTTTTGATCAAATCGAATCATAAAAACTTACTAATAGTTTTTTTTACGTATAATTGCGAAATAGACAAGTGTATCTGTGAATCGAATCAACAAATTCATGAATAGCGAAGAATTGGATCCACAAAATGTAATACACGATCCATCGAATGGTAAGAAATTTTTTCATGATTTATCATTTTTAATTTTTGTTTTTGATGAGAAAAAAAAACAATTGCTCTTCTTTGCAGAAGCACCACTCTCAATTGAAAATGGAACATTTACATGGGGCGAAGAAGAATCAGTTCTCAAGAATATCAATTTGCAAGTTAAAAAGAATAATTTGGTTGCGGTTGTCGGTTCAGTTGGTTCAGGGAAATCGTCAATTATATCGGCATTTTTGGGTGAAATGGACAAATTATCGGGACGCGTCAATACGGCCGGAACAATTGCCTACGTTTCACAACAGGCTTGGATTCAAAATGCCACACTTCAGGATAATATTTTGTTCGGAAAGCCGATGGATCGTAAACGTTACAATCAAGTTATTGCAGCTTGCGCATTGAAACCAGATCTTGAAATGTTACCTGGCGGCGATGCCACAGAAATCGGTGAAAAGGGAATCAATTTAAGTGGTGGTCAAAAGCAACGTGTATCTCTTGCCCGTGCTGTATATAATGATGCAGATAATTACTTCTTGGACGATCCATTGAGTGCAGTCGATGCTCATGTAGGGAAACATATATTCGAAAATGTAATTGGACCGTCTGGTATTTTGGCATCAAAAAGTCGATTGCTTGTGACTCACGGTATTACGTATTTGCCAAACGTGGATAATATTTATGTTGTGAAAAATGGTGAAATAAGTGAATCGGGGACATTAAAGGAATTGATCAATAAAAAAGGTGATTTCGCTGACTTTTTGATTCAACATTTACAAGAGGTGAACGAGGAGGAAGAGAATTTGGATGAGATAAAAGAACAATTGGAAAACACATTAGGCACAAATCCAGATATCGAACTCCGCGGAAAACTTGAAAGAGCTATTAGCCGATCACGAAGCGAAAGTCGTTCAGAAACCGGATCATTGAATGGCTATATATCTGCTGAAAGTACAATTTCAAATGAAGATGGTGTACGTAAGCGATCTGTAAATAAACGTGACTCTGATAGTGATCTAAAGGCAAATAAAGCAGATGAAAATGGTCAAAAACTGATTGAACAAGAAAAATCGGAAGTTGGAAGCGTCAAATGGGATGTTTACAAGCATTATTTGAAAAGTATTGGTGTTTCGTTAACCATTTTAACGGTACTTTTGAACTTAATCTATCAAGGATTTGCAATTGGTTCAAGTATGTGGCTTTCAAAATGGTCAAACGATAAACAGGCTGCTAATGACACTGACAAAAGAAACTTATATTTGGGTGTGTACGCTGCCTTTGGATTGGGACAAGGTAAGATCTTTCTCGACCATTCATTGACGTTTTCTGTTTTTTTTCCTTAGTTTTCGGTAAATTTTAGTTTGACATTTGCGCATGTACAACCAAACAGTTCTAATTGATTAAGTTAAGGCTTATACATTCATAAGTTAGATTCGCAGAGGTTCAATATCCGTTAAATTGGTTTTATCATCGATAATATTATTATTGTTTTGATCCCAACTTATTTAATATTCAAAATTTAATATGGCCCATTTTTTGTTTGTTTTGTGTTTGTCCACGTAAATTTCATTTAAAAAAAATACTAAAAAAAATCTTTTCCCATAGTTCTGCTCAGTTTCGCCACGTCGTTGATAGTAGCGCTAGGTTTTATTTATTCAGCAAAAGCAATGCAGGAAAGTCTGTTGACAAATGTACTGCGTTGGCCGATGCAGTTGTTCGACACGACGCCACTGGGGCGCGTGATAAATAGATTTTCAAAAGACGTGGACACGGTCGATAACATCCTTCCACAAACTATTAGAAGTTGGATTATGATGTTTTTCGCGGTAAAAATTTTCATACACATTTTTTGCACACTGACAACAATGAAACTGAAGGGATTTTTATTCGATCGATTATACAAAATTACGCATTATTCGCATTATTTTATTAAGCTTGATTTACTATTGACAACGACGACGATTAATTAAGCTTGTCTTGTGAGTCACATCTGTTGTGACATCTATAAGACAATAAATTGTGAAAATTATCAAAAATTTCTTGGGTCAAATCGAAAAATGACAATTTTAAGGGGATTCCATTGCACTTCTGTATAGTTAATCATTTATTTGTTACTAGTTTTAAACTTTAACATTTTATGTTTTTACATAAAAAAAACGTAATGAGATTGAAAAATCATTGTGATATGTGTGTTTTTAGGTAAAGTAGGACTTCAACGTAAATATGTCAGTTGACATTTAACAGAATTCATGTTATTAAGATACTTTGCATGGGCATGTTCATAAAAGATTTGTTTTTTTTTTTATCTCTATCTTTCTTCAATTTTGTTCGAGAACAGTATTTACCGTATTTTTGGCAACATTATCCTTGTTCCTTGCTTGTTTGGGAGCAGCTCGTTATTTACACAATGATTTATTGCGCAAAATTATGCGCGCTCCAATGGCCTTCTTCGATCGTACACCTCTCGGCAGAATTATAAACAGACTATCGCACGACGTAAATGAAGTCGATATTGACTTTCCAGCGACATTAAGAGCATGGGTTTCATGCATTTTTTCGGTATTTTTTTATTTTGTATACTCTCTCCGACTCTCTCTATCTCTCTTTTTTGAAACAACCAATTTATGATATTTCAATTGAATTTCTTTTTCTTTGATAAAAATACACTCCTCTTTCTTCAATCTCATACAAATAATCTTCAGTTGGTTGTGCTATTATTCAAATATTCCTTTTTTCTATAAACAAATGGTTTACTCTTTGGATACTTTAATAATTTCGGCGACTGTTCCTATCCATTCCATTTTTCAAAATAATTCGAGCGATTTTATCTATAACGTGATCTATACGATCGTATGCTTTGTATTTTATGATCTCCTCTCTGGATCTTTGGTATATCCCAAGTCAGTATAATACTCTTTTCGAAGAGTGTACACGCTCTTCTCACACTCTTCGTATAGTTTTATTCGACTCCCTTCTCACACTCTTCTCACACTCTTCTCACACTCTTCTCACACTTTTGCATAAAACACGTATATTGTTTTTAACTGAGCTTCAATTTTTTTCTCTAAAAAATTTTCTTTTTTTTCTTTATAATAAATTTTTCCACTGATGGATAATTTTTGATTTTGTTAATTTTTGACATTTTGAAAAAAATGAACGTATACAAAAAAAATGAATTAGCTGTTGCAACAGCAATTGTCGTTCTGTTGTATTTTGACACAGCTGACGAATGCTATAAACGTTCAAATATCAAAATACAAACATTACTTCCACTGGAATGCAGTGACAGCAGTTCTCACTCAATATACGTGTTTTATGCAAAAGTGTGAGAAGAGTGTGAGAAGAATGTGAGAAGGGAGTCGAATAAAACTATACGAAGAGTGTGAGAAGAGCGTGTACACTCTTCGAAAAGAGTATTATACTGACTTGGGATCCCATTGGAATTTTCTTCTTTTGATTTGCATGATTTTTTTATCATGATCGTGATAACAGACAAATTAACTTACTAACAAATTAATAATATAATGTAATGCATATTTCCATAAAAAAGCTTGACTGAAATATAGCTTAGGGGTTCTACTAATGTATTTTCTTTCCCTATTTTTGCGCCAAATCAATCATTTATTCGTAACAAACAAATCACACTATAACAAATTGAAAATTGCTTACTTTGGCATAGTTTTGGCCGTGCTAAGTGGATCAACTATGCATGCATATGGTACAATGAAGGCCGCATTGAATATTCATCATAAATTATTGAATTACGTAATGGGCGCACCGCAGCATTTTTTCGATACAACCCCCCGGGGTCGAATAATCTCCAGGTTTTCCTTAGATATGAACACTGTCGATAACAATTTACCTATGAGCCTCAGACAAATATTACAAGTATCTTTTCGGGTAGGTGCTCAAACTATACTGTAAGCTTTGACACGCGTAGATAGAAAATTCTGTTTGTATTTTTGATTTAAATTATTTTTGGTGTTCGTTTTCTATCTGCTTTCAAATCGACGAAAGAGATGGCTGCATTGATTTCAATTCGAAAAGAAATGTGTTCAAAATTTCATGCTTTTTCTTAACACATTAACACTGCGTATGTGATTTTTATTGAACCTTTTGCACCGGTGCACTACAATGAAAATATGCACTCAAACAAATTTAAATAATTCGAGTGGAATGGTCAAACATTAAAAACTGTTATTAATATCCTTTTTACTTAACTATTAACGTTTTATTTTCGATTTTGACCATTTTTTTAAGCAGCCATTTCGATCATTTTTGCTGAAGTTCTGGTACGTTATGGCTGTTTATTTGCCGCATTGAATTTGCATAATGCTTTGATGGGTGGCATATTTCACGCGCCGCTTACATACTTCGATCAAACCCCTAGTGGTCGAATTCTATCACGGTTCTCAAAAGACATTGAGGTTCTAGATTCACAATTTCCAGAACTATTGAGTGAATTAATATACTGTGCAGCGGAGGTAATTTTTCAAAACAATTAATCAAAAAAAGTTGCATCGACATTTCACTTCCACGCACATCGTTCGAAAAGAAAATTAATTCAATAGATATATGTGACGATTCGCAAGACGAATATGCTCATGATATTGATTTGTGATTGTGCCCAAAAAAACTTTGAACTACCCTTAGCAAATATTTCACGAGTGCTACGATATATTTTTTAAACCAACAGCTCGATTTTAAAAGCTATCGTCTGTGAAAGAATTGGAAATGCTAGCCATTAAAATTGCTTTTCTAACAAAATCTAACCAAATTGTAAATGTAACGGTCCTTTTATTTGACCGCGTTTTTCACTCGGCTTTTAAATCGCACGTAAATTATTAGTTATTTCGACCGAATACAGTAGCGTAAGATACACTGAGCTATTGGCTCACACCATTTAAACATCGGTTTAATTCGGTCATATATTTCTATCGTATCGATTTCTGTAAAAAAAAAACTTTCTATTACTGTCGATTTTCGTTGCATTTACACAGCCTTCTCGTCAATTTTGGCCGAACTAATGTTGCGTACCGCCGGTTTATTGGCGGCTGTAAATCTGCATAAAACATTATTGTACGGTATTTTAAGTGCGCCACTTTCGTTTTTCGATCAAACTCCTAGTGGCCGAATTCTATCACGGTTCTCAAAAGATATTGATGTACTTGATCTAACGCTACCTGATACACTGAAGTGGCTACTTTATTGTGCAGCTGAGGTAAATTTCTTATATTTAACATCCTCATTATAATCAAAACATTTATTTTTAAATTGTAAAACAATCGTAAAACAGTCTGCATTTTCGAATGTGTGTGTTTGTGTGTGCGCACAATAATTTCACAAATTGATTAATTTGACAAAATAAACCAGTAAGTTGAGCCATTTTCATTAAATTCATGAGCGCGACGTGAGACGTACGATTGAAAAACTTGACATCAGCACCAGTCCCTCATAACTAAAAATGGTACAAATTCGTAATAGATAGCGTTTATAAATCGACAAACACGCTTAGATTTATTTATTTTTATTGGAACTTTTTGAATATAATAGATACCAGTGGCGCCACTTACTGGATATTATATGCGTTAGAAAGGTACTTGCCCCACTGATATCATGTCCAAGTTTCATAAGGATCGGATCACTGACAAGCTGTGAAAGCTAAGTTATTGCGTCGAATGTGTTATTATGTTTGCGTCATCGGTCAACGATCGGAAATTGAACACAGAATTGTTGAGTTACGCACTCTATTTAACTCTATTTTTGGTGTAAGTTTCATTGAGTCTGTTGCGTGCATATGAGTCTGTGTATACGCTAACGAATATGATTGCTAAGTGTATCGTCACATACGTTCGATGAAACTAACACCAAAAATAGAGTAATATAGAGTGCGTAACTCATTTTGAGGGGTAAAGTCTCTACTAACACCACAAGTGCGAGTAAGCCTACTCGAATACTTGTTTCTGTGAACCATACACAGTAAGAAAATATCAACTGACGCTATACGCAAAACCGACTGGTACGTACGCTCATACGTTTTTACATCTTTTACATCTAGTGACCATACGATTTTTCGACTGATTCGTTACTCTTTGTGCGTATCTTCGCACAGTCGAAAAATCGTATGGTAATAGATGTAAAAGATGTAAAAACGTATGAGCGCACGTACCAGTCGGTTTTGCGTATAGCGTCGGCTGATATTTTCTTTCTGTGTACGAGATACACTCAAAGAAATTATACAGTGAAAACTAGATGGCTTGTCGTATAAAATTCGGAACTAGTGGACACTCCGTATAAAATTGTATATTTCCATCTTATTTCATACAAAATATCGTTTTTGTGTATTCTCTTTTATGTAAAGCGTAAACGAAGAAGAACCGCACAAAAGAGAATACACAAAAACGATGTTTGGTATGAAATCAGATGGACAAATAGAATTTTATACGGATTGTAGTGATGTAGTTTTTATTGTATTACTTCTCTGGGTGTATATGAAACGAAAATGGAGAATTATGCAATGGACATTTCAGTTTTTTGTTGAAAAATGACTGAAAATGAGCAAATGCAATATCGTGAAAAAGTGACTTACTGTCTATTTCATATTCTAGAGACTCTATACATCTGGCTATCTGCAATAATCGTTATGGATTATTCAATATATAGGTCCTCAGTTAATATTAGGCTCATCAGAGCAAAAGATTCGAGGATGGGTTCCACGAAATTCACAGAAAATTGGTCCACGAGAAAATGAGAATATCCTGAAAATTTGACTTTTTCCAAAGATGTCGGTATGCGAAGCATGTGCCGATTAGGATCTCGTGTCTTAGTTTTTCTAGCTTATAGATAGTATGAGCAATCATAAAAAAATGGTTTTTGAAATATCTAATTCGTTAAAACTTTCATAATTTATCACAAAAGTTGATTTTTTGTTTGAAATTAATTTTGTCACCGAGAGCAAAAGATACTAAAAAATAAGACGCAATATCTTGACATGTTTACATCTGATCTTTACGAAACTTTTACACAATGTCAATGGGAACTCCAACTTTCTAACGCATATAATATCCAGTAGGTGGCGCCACTGGAATCTATTATTTTTAAAAAGTTCCGAAACTTTGGAATGGAGGGTGTATAGGTGTGCCAATTTTCACAAAAAGTAAGATCCCCCCATTTGGGGTCAAATACAATGAGACTATGGGTTATTTTGCGAAAACTGTCTCGGAGGGCATCTGGAAAAAACACTTTCTTAAGGTTTTTTGGCATGCTGAAGCCGAATCATTGGGTTTTAGGTGAAAAAAATCAGGGGTTGAGGGGTTATGACCTCCTTAGGGGGTGGGGGGAGTTGGAGGGCAGCTGACCCAAAAAATTTCTTTCATCATTCTGAACAACTTTGTAGAACATAATTTTTTGATCCGATTATAAAATCGATATCAACAAAAACAAAATTGTAAAAAAAAGAAGAAAACGATCATTTTTGCCAGTTTTTGTATGGAAATCGTATTGTAACGTTATTACATCGCAAAATAAATGTCAAAAATGGATTCCTCGACCCCAAAAACCCCCGCATACACATTTGGCTAGAGAAAAATAATGTGTTTTTGTCTTTTTCATGCAACATCCAAGTCGATTTTTAAATATTTTGGAAAATATCTTGAGAGAAAAATTGGCTGGCTCGAAATTCATTTTAGACATATGGTTCCTTGGGCAAAAATGCTTGTTAGGACCCATAGAACCAGAATCGCGATGTCGACTTGATGCAAAAAAATTGACCCACCCTACTACACATGTATCTCTTCTTTCACTACGATGCGTTCACTTGGATGAAATTAACACAAAAAATAGAGTAAAATAGAGTGCGTAACTCATTTTGAGGGGTAGACTCTGCTAACGCCGCAAGTGCGAGTAAGCGTACTTGTATATTTGTTTCTGTGTGTCGACAAGATACACACGCAACGGTGTTGAGTATAGTGCACATCATTTATATCGTATAGTGTACACTATACTCGACGCCACTGGGTTGCTGCAAAACACGTATCACTGGCGCCCTCACTGTATTGCATAGTGAAGTAACTCAATAGTACGTGTGTGAAATGTGAAGATTTTTTCTCGCACGAACCAGATGGCGCTAATCACTAAGTGTCTTTGCAGCAATGGTGTGCTCGACGCTGATGTGTATCATGTGCAGTTTAGCTTGATAGACAACATGACACATGTGCACAAAGGCACACTGAGATATCATATATGATAAAATAAATTGAGTGCTTAAAATATTCTATAAAATTATAAATCGAACAAATTTCTTCTCAAAAAAAATCTTTGCATTAAGCGCCATCTTTTGCGAATTTGTATCATTTTTAGTTATGAGGGAATGGCCCTCATGTCAAGTTTTGTCATGTCGCTCCCATGATTAAATCCAATCATCGATTTATCTTCTTTTTTTCTTAACACATTTTGCTTAATTTTCAAAATACTTTTGGCAAATCACTATCTTTCACATCTGGGGGAGATTATGGGTTTTATAAACACCAAGATTTTTATAGTAAATCAAGCTTTCAATCATTTCTAATTTTCCTTTCTTTTTTTTCAATCAGATTATTATTGCACTTTTCCCATTGCACATTTCAAATCAAATATTAATCGATCGATTTTTTTTTTATTTCATCACTAATAAAATGAAGGTGTTGTCAACGCTTGTCGTGATCAGTGTGTCAACATACTGGTTCATGGCAGTTATATTCCCAATTGGTATTGTTTACTATTTCGTACAACGATTTTATGTATCCACATCGCGTCAATTGAAACGTCTTGAGTCGGTATCAAGATCACCAATTTATTCACATTTCGGCGAATCAATTCAAGGTGCACCAACTATTCGAGCTTATAGCGTTCAACAAAGGTAAACAATCACTCAAAAATATTATTTCCATATAAATTTTCGAGTGTAAAAGATACGGTGCCCGTATCGGTTCTGCTCAAAAAAAGACTGTAAACTTTTGCAAATCAAATGAACAAAATAAAAATTTATGTATTCTTTTCGACAGATTTATTTCGGATTCGGATAATAAAGTAGACTTTAATCAAGTATGCTATGCGCCTTCGGTCATTGCAAATCGTTGGTTGGCTGTTCGCTTGGAAATGGTTGGCAATTTGATTATATTCTTTGCTGCATTGTTTGCCGTCTTGAGCCGTAATACCATCGATCCTGGGACCGTAGGACTTTCTGTTTCATATGCATTGCAAATTACGCAAACATTGAATTGGTTGGTGCGTATGACAAGCGAAGTCGAAACAAATATTGTCGCCGTTGAACGTATCAAAGAATATGCAGAAACAGAACAAGAAGCAGCATGGGAGAATCCAAATGCAGTTGTACCCAAAAACTGGCCAGAATACGGAAACGTTCAATTTAAAAATTTCGAAGTTCGTTATCGTGAAGGACTTGATCTTGTTTTACGCGGTTTAACATTCACTATAAATGGAACCGAAAAAGTGGGCATCGTCGGCCGTACAGGTATGTTTTCAAATCAATTTCTTATTCTCTATGGATTTTCTCATTAAATTATTTAAAAACTTAGGCGCTGGAAAGTCAAGCTTAACATTGGCCTTATTCAGAATTATCGAATCAGCTGGCGGTTCGATAGTTATCGATGGCGAAGATATATCCAAACTCGGTTTGCATACGTTGCGATCAAGATTGACAATCATACCACAAGATCCGGTTTTATTCAGCGGATCGCTTCGCTTAAATCTCGATCCATTCGGCCAAAAAAGTGACGAAGAAGTGTGGCGAGCATTGGAATTGGCTCATTTGAAAGCATTCGTAAAGGGATTGACAGCCGGTTTGAATCACGAAGTAACGGAAGGTGGTGAAAATCTCTCAGTTGGTCAACGTCAGTTAGTGTGTTTAGCTCGTGCCTTATTACGAAAAACAAAAGTGCTGATATTAGACGAAGCAACTGCAGCTGTAGACCTGGAGACCGATGATCTCATTCAAGTAAATCATTTTTTTTTTCAATTCAGTTATTCCCATTGAAATTGGTGAGGTGTCAATGGAGTTTTAATGTAATTGTCTTTTTTCTTTGCAGAAAACCATTCGTAGTGAGTTCAATGACTGCACTATATTAACTATTGCGCATCGTTTGAATACGATTATCGATGCTGATAAAATCATTGTATTGGACAAGGTGAGTTAAAAATTTGTGATACATTTTTTCATAAAGTTTTTTTTATATTTTCAATAAACTTCATTGGACAATATTAACTTTATAGGGTCATGTTGCTGAATTCGACTCACCAGACAAACTGTTGGCCAATAAGAAATCAGCATTTTACAGTATGGCAAAGGATGCGGGACTTGTATAAGTTCACTGCTAAAAATTCAGAAATCACAACCACGACAAATCCAGTTAAATACATAGGATTTAAGAATCTTCATCAAGCAATTAACATATTGTAAAGTACAGATGTAGTTTTAATGTTAATTTAGTTTTTTTTTTTTGCAATCAATTGTGAATCGAGATACTTATGCGCCTTACTTACTCACATTATACAGAGATTTTGGAATGAACTCTTAGCCATTCAATTCTTTTTGCTTGTTCATTTCTCTTTACAACTTATGATAAGAGTTGAAAAGAGGATCCGTACTTACTTTTTTTCGATAATCTTAAGAGAGATATTTTATTTTGTGTATTTCGAGGTTGTTTTGTTTGAAATTCGTTTCAAAACTTATGACATTGTTAAAGAGACAAATCTCAAGAAGATATTATTTGCATACAATTTATACTGAACAGATTCAATCATCCGTTTGTAATTCAATCACAAATTTTGTACTTATAGTTATAAAATGAGCGAACAAATACTTAAAATAAATTCGTTATTTGATGTACAAAAAAGTGCACATTATAATAAATGGTTTTTTATTCGTCACATCTCTTTTTAACTCAAATTTTGTTATTTTTCAACTATAACACCAATTGCTGACAAAGACGCAAGTATCTATTGGATTATCTACATTTAGTCATAAATTCGCTGAAGAAATGCAGCAGATTGCAAACATCATGTTTCGAAACTTCCGATTTATTGTAGGAAGTGATTGAATTTTATTTTATAAATACCCATTTTGCTTAGGAACAATTTACAAATCTTTACTATCACCTTTGAATCAATTAACCTAGGACGATATGAGAATTATTCTCTTAAAAAAACTAAACAAAGTTGTATGAAAGAATATTTTGCACTTATTATTTTTAAGAGACGTGTATTTCGAGTTAGCCAATTTAGAATGATTCAATCATTTTCGAAGCTCTCTCTCCTTTCAGCTTTATCTCTGATTCCATTTAAATTGTGGTGAATAATATTCATATTTTATTCATGAACGGTCACTTTATAAAGGATATGGAGAAAGTGGATCGCCGAATGTTGCAAAAAAGCCGCAGCAACCACCTGTAAGAAGAAAATTCAAAACCAAACATGATCCAAGACAGCCAGCTTTAGATATTATTTCACGAATTTGCCATTTTTAATACATTGCCATAAAAAATTAAAAATTTTATTTAAAAAAGAATAAAATGAAAAAAATTGGCAAGTGTTGGTATTAAAAATGGCAATTTATGGAAATATGTGTTTTTTTTTTGTTGAACGAGATATAATTCAAGATATGTCGACAATCTTTAAATAGTCAAATAAATAAACCTTTGTACTTATTTTGTAAATTTTTTTATTTACAACAATAATATTTTCTGTTCATGTAAATATCTAAATAATATTCAAAAAATATCAATTTATTTTTATTCATCTGATCACTCAGTGAATTTTCATTCTCAAACTTTGGAAGTTTTAACAACTGTGTGATAGTTAAGTACATAATTTGCTACAGCGTAATGTTCTATCTATTATCTATCTCAACTACTCATTCATAAGTAATCTATGGTTTTCTCAACATTCAATTTACATCTAATAAGCTGATAAGAAAGGTTTTCGAAATAAATTTCTGGACGTAATGTTTTTTTTCACATTTATATTATGTTCCGTATTGACAAAGTTTAACAAAGTTAACAATGGAAAATATGTGAATATTAAATTGCTTTGATAACGTTTATTAGCGACTCAGTCGCATTGATTGTAAGCTTAAATTCCAGGAAATATATATCTAACTCTCAAATAAATCGTTCAAAAATAAGTACAAATATTTGTTTCAATGCTTTTGATTTTCTTTTGTTCGGCCTTTTTGTTTTCTTTTTCGTTTCATTTGTCCTTCAACATTCGCTTCATTTGTGTTTGAAATTCTGTTCCCTTTTTTTTTGTATTTGAATCGTAGATGATTTTTTTGCGTTGCAATATCGTTCAAAATTCGAAATTGAGTCAACGAAATTCGTTAAGTTTAATAGCAAATAGATGGGAAAATTTTGAATTAAAATTGCTTTCATAACCATACTTAAAAAGATCTAAAAAGAATAAATTAATCATGGAATAAGATTGATGTTAATTAGTTATTCATGTCAAATTGATTTGTTTTTGATTACGTAACATTTAATACGTAAAATGAAGTACAACAGTAATTCGGTTTGATTATGTTTTAAGAATATCCAGTTCTCTATACGTGTCATATAATATTAGTAACGGTCTTTGTTTATGTTCGTTCCAAGTTTTGTTATTAAAAGTATTTAAAAAAAATTAACCCGGTTAGTGTGTTGTCGGCACGTACGCTGTCGACATAGCAATTCAGCCGATATGTGATAAGAATTCAATCGTAATTTTCGGCCTGTGAGCACCAATAACTGATTTTGAAATATTTTAACTTGCCTTGTGGTTTGCATTTCAAATGATTTTCGATGTATTGACACAAACAAATGTATTGGGAGACATGCCGGGCTGGTTCATGAACACCGGTTTTAATAAAACCACGCATAGTTTGATTGCCCCATCGGCTTGCATATCTTAAAAATAGCAATAGTGCACGTTCCTGCCACAATCGGACCCGGGGAAAAACGAGAAATAAAAAGAAAGCAAATCGAAACAAAAACGATGACATAAGAAAATTAAGTAAGTGAATTAAAACAAACACGAACTATCAATTTACAAAGAACGTCAAGCCAACTACCAAACTTATAAAATAAAAAAATAAAAAACTAATAAGAATAGACCAAATGAAACGAGCATTAAATGACATTCAACATTCACGTGTTAGTAGGTGAGTTAGTTGCAATTTCAGTTTGTTAGTTGATTTGAAGGTTATGGGGGGCGGGCAGGGGTTTATTTCACGGAAACTCAACGTAATTGAGTCCATTGCATTTTAAAATGGTTCCCATGTCAACTTGGACGTGAACAGTTTTCGATTTTAATCGATTGTCCCTAGTTGTATGTCCCTTGTATTAGTTTCTTTGGACGTCGATCGGTCTTTTGTGTATATAAAAATATGGTTGATATGTTAACATATCGAAATGCCACGCGAATTCATCCAGTCATTGCATCGCGGACAACATGCACGTTCATCTTTGCGCGGTTTATTCAATATTAGTTCTTCAGCATATTGACAAGGACATAATGCAGCTTGGAGATGGCGAGGCATTTCATGCATTCCATTCTCTTCAAAAATCCAGTCAAGTCTTCGACGGAGGTAATCCTTCCCCCATCTCTGCAAATAGCGCAAAAATAGCAATTCTCCCGCAGCCTATTTAGCATGAGAAACAAATGAAAACGTTTTTTTTTCGCCACAAATTGTTTTTTTTTTTTTTCATTCTTGAAATCGTTAAAGAACAAACTTAAAAAAAAAATTGAAAAGGATCGAGTACTATCTGTCAAAATATTTCTCTCTTTGCCAAGCGAAATTAACTCGATATACGGCGCTGATGTAAATGTCACTCTGTCATTTCACAATAATACATTTTTTGGCTTGACAATATATAAGCTCTTCATTTATCGTCGAAAAAAAAACATGTCATAAAATATTTTTCTAACATTTTTCATTAATTAACAAAATACAATACAATAATACAATAATTTCAAAAAAAAATGTTTCATGGATTAAATAAGAATCATGGATTAAATAAGCGGATTAAATATGATTAATAAAATGTTTCATGGATTAAATAAGCGGATCCATTTTACTTGACCAATCACAGAGAAGCAAAACGAAGATGCTGTCATGGCGGACCAAAATACTACGATCCCAAATAAGTTTCATTTTGCATTTTTACTTTATGAAAAAGTGTACCGATGGGTTTACATATGGGTGTACAATTGTACATCCTGTATATATATAATATGTACACCGGTTATGCACCCATATTTCCAAAATCGGTGTACACTTTTCCATATAAATTAGCCAAAGCACGACGACAATGACAGCTGGGCAACGCAGCAACTTCATTATGGTTGCCACAGTTTATGTTGGGTGGCACAAATTCGTACCATTTTTGATTTATGCGATCGAAATTTGTGCTATTTTTTAGTTTCGCTGGCAACCGCACAATGGCGCTACTATCAACGTTGCTTGTCATCGTCGCGCTTTGAAATTAGCGTTACAAAAGTGTGTACACTTTTCATATACTTTAACTTTTACTTTACATTTATCCCATTGGGCGTCGCATTGGTATTACTTTTTACATTGGATTCTTGTTCAATCTATGAAAAAATTATTATTATATTTGAAATTATTGTTATTTTTAAACAAATAAATTTAAAATATAGAGAATTTTGATGAAAAACGTAAGAAGAATATTTTATGATATGTTTCTTTTTTTCACTCGACCGTTCAAAAATTATGCATGTTGAATGAAGAACTTATATATTGTCAAGCCAAAAAATGTATTATTGTGGAATGACATAGAGTGACATTTACATCAGCGCCGTATATCGGATTAATTTCGCTTATCAAAGGGGGAAACGTCGTACTCGGTCCTTTGGATGGTCGGTATATGTTTTTTTTTCTAAAAACTGCACGATAAAATAATGGAATTTGAAATGGAAATACCAATTATGAAAATGATAAAATAAATAGTTCGGTTAATTGAAATAAAAATGCCGTGCAAACCAAAAATTGATGGAAAACATGGGATGAGGATTGTTTTCTGGATAAAGCACATTGAATAAATGAATATTGAATTCATGCTGATGTATTTTTAACTGAAAAACCATATTGATTAAACATACCTTTCGCTTTGAAACACGTGTTGTATTACTTCCCTGAATAATGATATCATTAACATCAACATCTAGACGAGATTCCCAACCGGCTTCAATAGTTGTTCCATTTTGCTCACTACGTTCAATAAAATCATTCAAATAGTTGACACACTGCTCCGGATCATAGTACATGAAACATAAATTCACTTTATGACATGATATTCTACCGCGATCGTCCAGCGCCATTATGATCTTATGACGAATTAGTTGCTTATTAACCGATGCTAAGCATCGTTCGAGACCTGGACAATTTTATAGACATTTTTGCTTTAAGAAATCTGCTTTGAAAATTTTCTCATATTACTTACCACGTGCCAAACGTAATTTCACCCACATGCACATAAAAATGGCAGCCGCATTTAAAAATAGCCATCCCACGCCCAAACTGAACAATGTTTCAAAAGGAATTTACATTACAAATATTCACATTTTGGAATATTTAAAGATACACGACATCAAATTTACAATTGAAGATTTACCTGAACAACGGAATGCCTTTTAGACCCGAGAACAACAAGCCGAGCATCACACATAATGCAAAGACAACCCAAACTAATAATACTCGCTTATAGCATACATTGTACAATGTAAATCGAAAATCATTGACCAGTGTCTCCATGGCATGAACATACTCCTCGACAGTCAGCTATTCGGAAACATAGAAGATAGAGCTATGAATTTCGAATTTGAAAAATAATTTCATGAATTATTTACCGTAAGCCCTTGTGCCATTAACTCTTCCGGAACCTTGGAATTGGTAAAGTATTAATTGGAATAGTAAAAAGGTTAAAGCATTAAAATAGAAAATTTAGTCTCAAAACTAAAATTGATTCGTAGGGTATAGACCTTTTAGTTTCGAGAGTGAATTTTCTACTTTAAAACTCCATTATAATTGCAAATAAAAATGATTTAATTTTGATAAATGGATTTACCAATTCTGGACGAAATAAAGCCGGCGTAATCCATGGCCACCTCGTGTTTATCTGAAAAACAATCAATTCAATTTCAAAATGGAATATTTTCTGTTTCTTTTTTTTCTTAAGGATATCCTTGATTGTATTTGAATTTGAAATTGATTCATTGTGTCGGAATAATGTATTTTTTTTACAAAAACTTACTGGAAGTAGCGAAACTATGACATCTCCATTTGCAAATCCCTCTCGAACTCGTCCCGATGATAGTTCAATTGTTCGTAATCCTTGTTCGTTTGGCGTCGGTGCTGACGTTGAAAAAGACGTTGTCACCGATTTGTTCAAGTTGTTTTTCGGTTGTTCAATTTCAATAACCGCTGGACTAGACGTGGCTAATGACTTTTGTGGTTGTTGTGGTGATGGGAGATTTTTTATATTAATGTGAACACTCTCGGTTGTCAAAACCGGTGGCTGCGATGATTGCGACACACTTCCTGATGATGTTTGTTGTACAGAACTATGCTTGTATTTGTTCGGAGATTCGTTCTACAAAAAAGAGATAGAGATGCCAAAAATCGTTAAAATTGATTCGCATGAAATAATAACTACCAATTGGTGTGCCATTTTTTTTACATTTTCAATCTATTTTCATCTAAAGTATACATAATCGCTAAATTACATCCGCTTGAAAAAAAAATTCTATTCAACAATTGTATGGCAAACAAAAAATGTTGGTAATGATTTACTGTTGGTCGATTACTGCTGCTGGGCGATTTTATAGACATTTTCGTTTTAAGAAATATTCTTTGAAAATTTCCTCATTGCTTACCACGTGCCATGTGACATTTGACATCAAAATGAATTGCAATCGAGTGTAATGGATTTTTTCATATACTAGTTTATTCAATTGACTCGGTTGTGTGATTCTAATTTAATTCTAATTCATCATTTTTTCGAAAAGTAGAAAGAGAGAGGTTCTCGCAGATTGAATTTGCTCACATTTTATCCAAATTTATTAAGTTCTTCCTTACTATCCCAAATGATTGATATACTCTATAAAATTGGTGTGAACGGCCATTGTCTCATATCATAATAATCAAATAGTAAATCGAATATTTACATTTTTGCTACATTCATAAAATAACTAAAAATTATTGAAGAAAATAAGTTACATATTATAACCAATGAATGGTTAATGACTTTCGCTATCTTATATGGATTCAAAAGATAGTTACAACTTGGCGTCTACAGTTATTAATTGCACCACATACGTATGGTATGTACAGCATAATGGATTATCACCATCGTAACATTTCTCAATTGTATTTTGTGCGCAAATTGCCACAACAAATCGTTGACACATGAAAACAGGTGACGGAAGCATACGGAGAATGGATCATTCTTGTTTTTGTTGTTGTTGTTATTTTCACGTTGAAAACTCGATCGAAGACCGAATTGTATATATATTGTGTGCCTAAACATTTTATAACCAATGAAAAAATGCTTCAATTGATTTCTCCAACCGATGACATGCCGAAAGTTTTGCAATCAAGGCCATCGAATGTAATTACAGCATAAACTGTTT
This sequence comes from Contarinia nasturtii, assembly GCF_009176525.2. NCBI lineage: Eukaryota > Metazoa > Arthropoda > Insecta > Diptera > Cecidomyiidae > Contarinia > Contarinia nasturtii. Next base: position 4,026,897 of record NW_022197577.1, read on the forward strand.
GATTTGTTTTCTATGATTTTCTGGGCTTGTTAGGTTAATGTAATAACATCAGACAACAGGGAAAATGTATTTAATTGTAAACTTCCTGAATTGAGTTGATATTTGGAGTATTTTTCACTCTTGAAAAAATCGAATATTGTCAACTTGTTGCAAAATATTTTGAATTAACACACCAAATCGATTTTTTCTCTCTAAACAATGAATATTTTTTTCTCGATAATTTAATATCATCATACAAAACGTCACGCATTTGTGTGTAGAGATATCACATTTGTAGTATTTGCATAGTACATGTGACTTGAAAATGGATAAATATTGAACATTCTGTTTGCTCTCTGTATTCTGTTTGCTGAGCCATTTCCAGTGAATAATTTGAGAATGATAGATAAGCAAAGAACCAGACGTTGATTTTCATGATTTTTTTTATCACGCGCAAGTGTATTCTAATGATAAATTAAATGTTTATTGGAAGTACCTTGTCATTGTCATCTTCATTTTCGAATTGCACCCAATTTCTGGGTGTGTTTGATTTTCGTTCGGTTGATTCGGCAATTGACGTCTGCAAATTACTTTCGTCTGGATTTTTGGAATTACCATTTAGTGTAGCTGTATCACCATTGCTAAGATCATGCATATGATTTGATTTTAGTGTTTGTCCACTTTCCGTCGAATCGGTATTTCGTACTAAATCGGTTTCGTCTTTGTTACTCATTTTGAGCTTATTCGTTACTTGCCACTTTTTAATGATTGAAGAATTTTTTTTTTAAACACGTATCACAAAATTATTAATTGTATTTTCAATTTTTGTTTATTAAACAACAATGTCCAATTTTTCAACTTGTTTTATTTCATGTGTGCTAGATGAGTCACCCACATAATTAAAAAAACATTCCACTAATATGCCACGAAATACTGCTGGATTAACACTATTTAAAACGAAACACACATTCAACAAATTTTATCAAATATCTACAATCGTAACGTATGATCGATGCTTTTTTATTAAGTTTCTAAGATTCAGTTTTCTTTCTCTTCTCTGGAATTGCACAATAAAGTTGTTTGCTATTTTAGTTTTGCTGGAATAACCGAAGTTTTGCCGTCGCTTGAGTTTGGCGATCTGGGTTGACAACTACGAACTTAACAAACTCAAATCAACAACACACTAATGTAGGATAGTTTAAATAATAATATTCAAAACTTATTCATGCCGAAAACAACAGAACATGCACGCAGACGAGAGCGAACGATGAGAGAAAAACAGGTATCCACTTGCGTTATACCTAAACACGTATATTAACACACCAACCGCAAAGTGACCTGTGAAAATACAACGATAAAGAGATTTTCTGTGTTTATTTTTTGTACACTGTTTCATTTCATTCTCTTTCTCACTCTTTTTGCCCCTTTATGTGTATTAATCATTTCCAACAACAATCGAACCAAAAAGCATTATAGCCATTTCGTGTGCTTATAGTATACTATATATGGCATGGTGGCTCTTGTTCCGCACACACAACAACAAAACCGAAAAACTTAAGTATTCTCTATCTCTTTCTCTTATTTCATTTCATTAAAAGCTATTGAGAGCGTAAAGCAATGTCGATGTTTTGTGTATTGTTTGGTTTGGAACACACACGGAAAAAATCGTGGACTGCAACAGAAAATGAATGAATGCGAACAAGAGAACAATAATGGAGCCAACAAATAGAATTGCTATGCATAAAAGCGAGACGGAAAGCACCGATGTAATGTTGTTCGAATTATGAAATGTTTAAAAAAATTCAACGTGGAAAAAAATCCAACATTGCAGTCACGATTGAAAGCATTGAATTTAGCTCGTAATTCAATTGTAACTCATAAAAATTCTGACATCAACAATGTTTTACTAGTTTTTCGTATATATACATATATATTTTTTTACTTGATTGATATGACGAAGCGTCAAATTGTAACGACATTTCAGAATCACTGTTCATGCACAATTAACGTTAACTAATGAAATTATTGGAATTGAAATCGACAACAGTGATAGCGAGTTTGTATTAATTCGATCGTTGTTGGTGTTTTAGATTAAAAATACAACTTCATTACACTCACCGAATGAGAAAAAAAAAATGAGATATATTAACACATCCTTTGTGTCCGTCTTATCGACGAAACGAAACAAACGAGATTTATGAAACGCACTGTGTGTTTGGTTACTGCTGTTGGTTCTTCGAGAATATATGTGTGGATATCGTTGACACGCAAGGCACACCCAACTTAATTGAAACCTCAATGAGAACTGTTCATTGAGATTCTCTCGGCAGTTACGTGTCTCTTGTACGCGCGAGAGCATTCGATCAAGTTATGCTTATTTTGTTACGTGTTTTGTTTGTCATTTTCATTCTTTTGTTCATATCGTTTCGCTCTTCGGTGATCTTGCTGATCGATGTATGCGCACTCTCTACTGTACATTAAACTAAAGCCAGTTGTGTATGCGTGTATTAACTTTCTTATTCTTGCACAGATTCCGTTCTCTTACCATCTCATTTTTAACAACAATTTCTCTAAACTGTAAATGCAACTAAACCTCCTTTTATCCGGCGATTCACCACTGGAAATAATAATTCGAATTAATAAAAAAAGGAACTGAAGACTTGATTTAACTTGATGGCATTTTTAGACCTTTCTTTTATTATAGAAAACTATCGTCAGAAACTATTTCAGATATTTTTTTTTCTTTTATTTTTTTGAGAAAAAATTCAGCTTCTGCTGGATATAATAGATTAACGATGGTTATCTAATTGCTTAACGCAATGCTTAATAACAGATAAAATTGCTTCACTGATATTTGAAACGGTCAAATTTTCTCGCGGTGATGGCACATGAATAAATAAACTTCGAGCTCGATCGGCATCAAGAGATTTCAGGTAAATATAGCCACATAAGTAGCTGCAAAAATACAAAAATATTGCTATTTTTTTAACATTGTAATCGCACACAATTCAAAACTGAATGACTCACTTTCCCGGATGATTCGAACACTTCATCGGTGCTGTTGTATCAATTTCGCTAATAATATTGTTTAAATTCAGTGTGGTACATATCTTTTCGCACTCCACTCCACCATTCGGTAGCATTACGCTGCAACAATCGGGCAGCTTATTTGAATAATCAGCTTCACGAAAATTCCCATTGAATGCATTCTTTTCCAAGCAAATTTTATCGGCTTTTGCATGAACACCACAATGAACTACCAACTGAAATAATAATTAAAGTAAGATTGTGATTAAATTCATTAGGCCTGGTAAAATTAAACGGATAATTTGATTTGATGAAACCTTCGGTTTGCTGGCCCAAATTTCTTTGACTTTTTGATCGACCGCGGCGTAAGTGACAGGAATTTCGTGCTTTACAATTGGAATTAATTCATTGTTATGCAGTATGTTGTCCGGCAATGCCGAAACAGCCAACCAACTTGGATTTGACTCGGTAAAACCGCGAAACGGCCCAAATCCGGTCACATGTATTACATTCTCGGGATGCTTTTCCATATTGATCAGGTAGCAGGTATATGTGACAGAATTCTGCGAAGAACAAAAATATTTGTCTCATTTTTTTTGTTTTTAAAAATCGCATCGCAAAATCTACATTTCAATCGAGTTCGAAGATAAGAACTTCAAATAAACAAAGTTTTCTGAGTTACTGGATTCATCTATTTATTAATATCACAACTTTGAAACAATGGAAAGTAATTGTTGTGTGCAAAGATTTGGTAACAAACATTTACATTCAGATGTTTGCTATTAACCTTATTAAATGCGAATAGTTCAATAAATTTTATTACGCTGCATGACTAACAAAATTTACAATTACTATTAATTCGCTATTACTATTTCATCATACCAATCAGCTGTTTGTTCTGTCACCAAAAATAATGCTTATTTTATACTTGGAATATTACCACGAATTAATATTTTGGATGACAAATTCCATCACCTTGTAATCAATTATTTATCGTATGAAATCATTATCAAACTAAGATAGCGAAGTTAATTTTGTGTTTGGTGAGTCGAATAACAACATTTGACATTTGAAAGTCGCCTTAGCGTTGTCACAGTCTTTCAAATTCGCATTAAGATTCATTCACACTTGAGCATGCAATATGAAACATGAATGTTTAAAATCTGTTCTAAATCTTCTAAAAATTTCAAATCGCGGTACTATCATGAAAAAAATAATAATTTTGTATTGTATTTTTTTATGATTGCGATGCAATTTGTCAATATGGCCGTTTCGTGTGAAGAACGCTTGAATTGAATTGAAAAATAAAGAAAGTGTCAATCGCAGGTTCTTATTCAAATCCAGTTTTCAATAAAATCTATCCAAAATACTCAATAATATTCGCTCAAAATATAGAATTTTATTTCAAAACTTTTCAAAAATACAATAATCGGCTAAAAGCCTTTATTTTTGCGGCCATTCAAACATATGCGGAAACAAAAACACACGCAACGTCACAAAAAAGTAGACAATTTAAGAGAATTTAGTATGAACCATTGTTATAATACTTATTCGCAACGGGTTCTTGAACTATTTGAATTTTTCCAATAGAACCAATTTATTCAATACAAAAAAATTGCTCATGGTTTACTTAAATATTAAGTGGATTGGAGTTGGCAACACCTTGTGCACTGCAAATATTTTTCGAAATTTGTGTATATTGAGGATAAATAGTGGTATAACGGGCATCATGTATTTTCTTATTATTAAGTGTGCATCGTTCAGCGGCTTCTGTGCACCATGCTTTGGCCAAAAGTTTTTCATGTTCAGCTGAGTCCAAGCCCAATTTAATTGTTCGTGAACATCTTGATAGAACACAACCCATTGCGTAAATATCGATAGCGCTGTCGGCTAGACATTTCAAAATGAATTGTTGTTCGATGATATTTTTACCATATTTCACAAGAAGACTCTCCACCGTTTGTCCAAATATATCAATTGACTGTAAATTTTGTGAAAAATAGAAGAGATGAACCAAAAATTCAATGCGTATTTTCAAAGAATTGTAGAATTTTAATTAATCACAATACAAACCTGTGCACACAACTTGGCTGCATCGGCAAGACTTGGATCGACTTGTCCTGATAGATCGACACCTCCAATGCCGGCTTTGCGATAAGCTCTTTTTGACACCTCCTTGAATAATAGTCCCAGATTATTTGCTGGATTTTTCAATGCCTTTTGCAGTTCTTTCAAGTGTGCACCGGCATATTGGATGCCAGATAGAGCAACAAATAGGCGAAGAATATCGTTTGAACCTTCAAAGATACGGAAAATACGCAAATCACGAAGAACACGCTCCAATCCAGTGTTTTTCATATAACCCATGCCCCCGAGAATTTGGATCGCTTCATCACATACGTACCACGCTGATTCGGATGCGAAAACTTTTGAAATTGCAGCTTCCAAATGGTAGTCTTTACTTCCACCGTCCATATTGCTCGAGATCATAAATGCCATTGATTCAGTTGCATATTGATGCAATGCCATTCGTGCCAATTTTTCTTGGATTGCACCATATTCCTCTATTTTCTTTCCGAATTGTACACGTTGTGATGCATGTTCGGCAGCTTTTTGGATACATGCAGCCATTGTGCCCGACAATGATGCAGCCATTCCGAATCGACCATTGTTCAAAATATTCATAGCCACTTTGAATCCGTTTCCCACGCCGCCCAATACGTTTTCAATGGGAATTTTCGTATCTTCAAAATACACTTCGGCCGTATTTGAGCATTTGATACCCATTTTCTTCTCTGGTGGTCCATTGGTAACACCGCCAAATCCACGCTCAACAATGAACGCCGTAATTTTATCCTTTTTCTCACCAGTTTTTGGATCAGTCGCTTCAGTTTGTGCAAAAACTGTCATGACGTTGGCCCATCCACCGTTCGATATCCAAATCTTTGATCCGTTCAAAATATAATGTTTTCCATCGGGCGATAGAACGGCTCGTGAACGAATGCTTGCGGCATCTGATCCAGAACTAGGAAACAATTAAAAAGATAACGATTTTCATACATATTACCAAAAAGTGTTATTATTTTGATTACCTTGGCTCCGTTAAAGCAAACGCAGCATAGACTTTTTCAGTTGACACTTTTGGTAGATACTTCTTTTTTTGCTCATCCGTTCCATACAATAAAATACCTTTGAAACCAATGCTTTGGTGTGCACCAATGCAAATACCGACTCCAAGATCATTTGCGCCCACAATTTGGCATAATCTACCATATTGTGTATTATTTGCACCCATCCCGCCAAGTTCGGTTGGAACTTGTATCGCAAATGCGCCAAGTTCCCATAATGCATCCAAAGTTTTTTGATCGATGTCAGCGCTATCATCATTTTTGAATGGATCGTTTATATCCTGAAAAGCATAAAATTGTGTAAAATTGTACGCAATGAATGTCACACATTTCCAATGTGTTCAATACTTACAGAAAAGAAGCGTGAAACGGGGTCAATGACCATACTCAATGTTTCGCTTTCTTCTTCGGTCAAATTGTATGGATATGGAAAAACTTGAGACGATTCAACTTTGCCTCGGAAGAAATTGGCCACGAATGATTGAGATGGAGCTACAGCCTTCTCAACTTTCGCTTTTGGTGGAGCTTCATTCAATTTGGCCGAAGAAGCTAGACATCTATACAAATGAATCATCAATTAAAACAAAAAGCTAAAAATTTGTTAAGAATAAAAACGTTATCAAAGTTCACTACGAACGTAATGATGCTCGCACACGCCTCGAAATGTGTAAGCAATGCTTATGTAAGATAATAAAGTTTTTTTTATTTTGACGAACGAAAAGAATTGGGAAAAAAAAAAAAAAACATTTGACATCATATCTGTTGATAAAATAGACCGAAAAAAATGTGTTTTGCTTTGACGCTACATTATTTTCACGATCACAATGTCATATTTGTCGGGGGTCAAACTATATTCATACGATCCGGCTTGCATATGTATGCTAAGACAAATAAATATAGAGAACAGCGTTCAAAACAATCAACATAAACACCACACAGACGTATCGCGCATTTGGACAGGTTTCAAAACACGACCTATATAGATACTTTCTATATAACGTCACATCGTCGTTAATGAAAACAGTTCCAAAGGTTATTTTTCGGTTTGACTGTGAGAGAGATTCACCAATCAGACAATAATTTGATTGACCAGCGCTTGCAATATGCTATAAACTTGCTATGATTTGAAATAATGATATATTGAAGTAATTGAGAAAATGCGGACGTGTGAGTCCAAAGTACAGAGAACTTATGAAAAACAGTTATTGGAATTCTGATCTAAGCAGTGAAGACTTCTTGATACCGATTTCATATGTTCAATGTTATCAATCGACACGAGTTTATTTCACCTTTTTTTATTTCAAGACTATCAAGGCGGATGCTTTTTTTTAATGCAATGCTTGAACTTTGTTTTAAAACTATACGAAATCTGTCTGCTCACCTTGAATTTGCATTGATTGCAATTAAACAGTTTTGGTTTCGTAGAATTTGACTGGTTAAACGAAACATTTTGATAGAAATTCTAAAGAATTCAATTGATTTTTTTTTTCAAACTTTTTTACTTAATGACGAGAGATGAGTTTAATAATAAAAAAGTGGTGTCTAACCGTCGATTGATTTTCGTTTTATAAAAAATAAATTGTGATCTATCGTTAATGGCTGTGAAAATCGAACTGAAAGTTGCATGAAATGAGTTATTCTACAAGTTACTTCAGATAATTTTGTTTTTTTCCATTGGTGGCACTGCGAAATGTCACAACAAATTGGATTTATTATACCTGCCAAACTTAAGGGAATTTACTTTTGATCTGTGCCGAAACATAAAATTAAAAAATATATATATTTATCTGTCGTTAAATCAAACACAAAAAAGATATCAAAAATGAAATGAATAAATCCATTTTTTCGGTTGCAACATAATGTTAATTACAACCGTTCCAAATGTGCAACAACTTCACGTTCTTTTAAAGGCATAATTCATAATTTTGTTGCTTTTCCTTTGCACCATTTACAAAAATGTCATATTATTTTTATGTTTTTAAGTTAAAAATGATCTCAAATTGAATTTTAATTAAAAGCAAAAATGGAGAATGTAAAACGAATGGGTATGTAAATTTGAAACCGAAAGAAAAATGGTTATGTCTACTGTTGTTGACAGCAATGTAACTGTCAAAATCATATAGGCAAAACGAATGAATAAGTAGAAGCAAAATCCAATTGAAGGAAGTAAAGAGTGCAAGTGAGTCGACTACAACTACTGGGAAAGTTCATGGCTATCACCGCCTATACGTTGATTTATTTTCGTAGTATATCGTTTCATCTCTTTTTTTTTCACTATTGCTTCGCATATAAACACTGTGTGAGAGATTTTCCACACATTGTTTTTCGCATCCTTCGTTCTCACACACGCAGAGACGACGACGACAGAAGAAGAAAAAATTTTTCCCGTGTATGTTATAGTTTGCGAAAATTAAACAAAACCATTGCAGTACGAGTTGCACAGTTCGATTGGCAAAGTGAAGAAATCGTTTTGGAAAAATGCTCCAATGAGTGAACAATTTGTTGATGCATTTGTCAATACCAATTCATAGATAAGATTTATTTTTGATAAATATTGTGTGTAGAAGTGTGAAATACTCAAAGATAAAATGATGGATCGAACAATGTTTAATCCATCGGGTGATGATGGTGTGATATCTACAAACGATGATGCGAGCGGATGCAAAAGACATGCAGTGCGTGTGGGATATTGGAAAGACGATTATATTGGTTCATTTGTGAGTAATACAGATAGAAAAGCACCTGAAATAAATCGTGGGTACTTTGCTCGCGTCAAGGGCATCGAAATCTTCATCGACAAGTTCTTAGAGGTATGTATTTTGTGTTTGCATCGCGTGTTGCAATAACCTTGGATTTGAACTTAGAAAGCCCATTTTAATCAATTTTGGTCTACTATGTTATCACTTTGTCCTTTTCCGTTGCTCCTTCACACGTTATCTAATTTGATTTTCCGATAGAAAACTGGCGACAAATGTCAAATCATAAATTTGGGCTGCGGTTTTGATACGCTTTATTGGCGTCTTCGAGATGCTGGCCATATGATAACCAACTTCATCGAGTTAGATTTCCCAATGGTGACATCGAGAAAATGTATGGCAATCAAACGACACAAGAATCTTCTATCGAAACTCCATTGCGAAGGTAAATCCAAGAAACTGTTCGAGAAGTAGATAAGAGTATTTACGTTTGTTTGACTTTTTATTTGCCGTTGTTAAATAGATGGTGAAGTACGTTTCAATCCAACTGATATGCATGCAGCAAATTATCATGTGATGGGCGTTGATTTGCGACACATCGATGAAATCGAAAATAAATTAAAACAAGCCGAAGTGGACTTTACGTTGCCAACATTGTTTTTGGCCGAATGTGTCTTGGTGTACATTGAAAGTGAACACTGCTCAAATCTCTTAAAATGGTTGTCTAGTCATTTTTCGTCAGGCTTTATTGTAAATTATGAACAAGTCAATATGAACGATCGTTTTGGCGAAGTTATGCTCTCCAATTTACGATCACGTGGATGCGATTTGGCTGGCGTTGAAGCATGTCAAACTCTCGATACACAGATCGATCGGTAAGCTAATAAGAATTTTTTCATTTAATTTTCTATTCTCCTCTCTTCCCACAACAATTGGCCTCCAATTGGTCTAATGGTTTTTTTTTACTTTTGTTGTTGTTGTACATTTGTATCTTTTGTTTTCATCATTTTTTAGATTTTTAAATTGTGGTTGGCATGGAGCCAAAGCATGGGATATGGTTCAAGTTTATCAAAGCTTACCATCGAATGAAATACAACGCATAGAAAAACTTGAACTACTCGATGAGGCTGAATTGTTGACACAACTTTTTCAGCATTATTGCATATCGATTTCCTGGACCGGTGAAGAATTTGAAGACATTGAAATTACCTAACTGAATATGTCATGTGTCGAATCGTATGTGTATGTATAAGTCATCGTTTTTTTCTGAATTTCATCGTTATTCTGTCATTTGATGCGTCTGGCGTAATTTGTTGCAATGAACAAACATCACTCTTACCAACAAATTTAGAAAACATTTGACGAATGGTTTAGTCGAAGAAAAGACATAATTAAGCAAATCTTATGATTTCGTTCTTCAATTATTTATTATTGAACAAAAAAAATCATCTACTCTTTAATATAATATAATTATATTCGATTGCTAGAAGAAAAAAAAAGACAGAAAAAAACGAAAACTGTTCAGATAGGACAATCAAATTTAAGCAAATGAAAAAAAAAATTAAACCAAATGGTGTAGAACACTATCGACTAGAACCAGTACACCAATATTTGAACACGAAAGCAAAACAAAAATATTTTATCATTGTGTTTACTGTTTACATCTTTCTTCTTTCTCATTCGTTCTCTTTCATCTGAATGTCTGAAAACATATTGTAATGTAAAACTCGATGTAACAATTTCAAAATGGTGTATGTATGTAAAAAAAACTAATCGTGTGCATGTGAGATTTCAAAATTGAATTGGAAACCAAATTTTGTTGTATAAATTTCTCTGGAGGTGGTGTAAAAACGAAAGTACAATAAAAAATTGAAAATATATTACATTAATTGTACGGAATTTCGTCTTTTATTTTCATATTTATATAGTATTAAACACATTCCAATAAGATTTTTGAATTCAGTTGGAATTTCTCATGAAATTATTACCTTGCAGCAGAGCAAGAACAGAAGACCAATTGCATTAATCAAAATTTCAATGTTATGACCATGAACTCAAGGTTTTTACTATGACTTGAAAAAAAAAAACTTGAACTTTGCCTACTAAGCAACAAGATTTGAACGTATGCACAGTGCATGGAAATGCGTGGAAAATGCTAGAAATAGCACACATGCGGGCGATATGCATCGTGCATGCAAGCGTGCATGTGAACTGTACTTTCCATTTGTATTTCTTTCTGTATGCATATTTCAACTGCATATATTCACTGCACGAACGTTGCAATCCTTTTTTCAGTCCAAATTTGCAGATTTTATTCAAGAGAAACAGCTAGTGAATAAATTATTCATTTTTTTGTGCCTAAAAATACAGAGATTTTTTTTCATTCGGAAAATTATTTGTTTAATATTTAATTTATCACATAGTTGAATTGCAAGCATAATCTCTGTCAATATTTTAAGAGAAGAATCAACGTGAAAGTGCAATTATTTTCAGTGCGAATAATGAAAACAACAACTAAATCATAAGGTCAACAGTATTAAAGAACAAGATATTTTACATCCCAGAGGAAAAAAAATCTTTTTATATCTATAGTTTCAAATAATTTCCTAATTTTTGCTCTGGATTTGGCGGTTTTGTGTATCAATACTATCCATCTATCTCTATCATTTGGTTCTATCAATATTTTGAATTTCCTCTTATAAGGTTGATTTAAAAAAAAACTCAACGAACTAACATAAATGATTTAAAAAAGTTCAAAGCATCAAAGCATCGATTGTTCATCTCTTTGATTAATTATTTAATTAAACACTAATACAATAGTAAAATATGGAGCCGACTGTTAGGCAATTTACGTTTGAAAAATAAAGAGAGTGTAAACGCACCCTTATTCTGACGTTTACTGTCGTTCTTCCGTCACATAGTCAACACAAATATTGTCTATATCATACGTATCGTTTTGTTGATCCGTAACTTTTGGTGGCTAAAATCTCGTGATTTAAGGAGATTGTTCGTTGAAAAGAATATTTCCACACATTGTGTAAATGTAAGATCTTGGTGCTCATAAGTGACAAATTGAAATTCAAGCAACAATTGAGAAGTCATGAGAAGATTGATGTGAGATTTAGTATGTGAACATACTACAGATGTTATGAAGGATTCGATGTAAATCCACCTGAATTTGTGCATTCTTTTACTGAACAAAAAAAATATAAAATAGAAAAGTGGAGTACAGAACTAAGAAAAGATGAAAATGTTCAGGAATAGGAAATACTATATGCTTGATCTCGTCGAATTTCAGCGTCGAATGCGAAGGCAATTCGAAGGGAATATAAACTATCGTAAATTAATTTTAATATTGTTCCTATCCGCTATCATTTTTTTATACATCGGACCATACATCTTCTCGTGGCTTTTTGGTTCCACAACAAAACCAATACGTAAGTCGTTTTATATTGAAATTCATTGCAACGTCAAATTAAAAAGAAAATAAAAAAACACATGAACAATTATTTGTATTTGTTCAGTGATTGGCACATAGCGTGAGCAATTGTATTGCCGTGCGATAATCGTGTAATTCCTTTTTTTCTTTTCAGATTTAATGTCACGGTGTATGGACGATCGTTTAACACCATTTTACTCAAAAGCCCTTGAGTTTAATGCGCACATTCAACACATCTCCGACTCAATAGGTCATTCAACCCTACCGACAAACCTACGCAATATTCCATATGTTGGTAATGGATATTTCGGTATTGAAATTGACAAAACTGCTGCATTTTATGTGAAATACGGACGACACTTATCACAACCAATCAATTATCAGCCAATAGTTAACTTTCGGTATTTAGATTCAAGCGACAGTTCATTTGACGAACCGCACGGAAAGCAATCAATTGTTGTTGATTACACAAACGGTGTTGTAAATCATTTTCAATGTTTTGGAAATGAATTTTTCATATCGAGTGATTTTTATGGTAAATTTTATCGACTTTACTTAAAATATTCAAATGTATCTCATCAATACATTGAATAGTATCACGTAATTTATTCTTTGTATATTCGTTTTTAGCCCATCGCGTTGTTCCGCATGTATTTGTTCAAGAGGTGAAATTAACAAATACCCGAAACAAACCATTTAACGTGGACGTCGAATCATTTGGACCAAGCACTGAATGGTCGAGTTCAAAAACGAAATACATCAAGTATGTGAATCAAAAAGTTTATCAAATTACTTTATTTAAACCAAATGAATTATCTCATTTTTTTAAAATTCAGATTGAAGCAACCATCGACAGAAAAATTAATCGAATTTTCGGTAACAAATGGATTTTTTGAATTGCCCAAGAATGGTGAAAAATTGAGTGTGACCATAGTCAGTCAACGATTACCATCGAAAATAGCGCTAAAAACGCGTGGCATTACAAAGATAGACATAATTCATGTCATTTATTATAGTGTGAAACAAAAAGCGGACGACAATGAATCGGCCGCCATTGCAACAATGACACAAATTGTGCAACAAAACTACTTCAATTTGATCGAAAATAATGATGCAAGCAATAGTAGCCCATCGAACAAATTTCAAACGCAAACAAGATTCAAGCGACAACACACCAATGTGTGGAAATCGCTATGGGAAAGTGGTTTCGAAATCAGTACATCACTTGCGGACAATGTTATCAATGGGGATCAAATAAATGCAACCATTTATGCCGTCTTATCACAAGTTCGTTCATTTGAATCGGAGACAGGCAGTTCAGAACAATTTCGAAAGGAAATGGTCAAGTCACTGGCATACGCCGAAGGATGCTATGACGCATATCATACATTACAAGCCGGAAATCTATGGAAAGATATGAGCGATATACAAGAAATGAATAAAGTAGTCAATTCATGGCTATTAACACTAGAGAAACAAGGATGTCACAATCTTATCAAGGCCGGTGCAAGCGGCGTTCTCCAAGCAATGGTACTTAGTTTTGGTAGTTTTCGATTCAGTAATCAGCATTTGGAATTGAACATTCATCCGAAGTATTTACATCGAGATTATTTTTTTCGACGTTTAAACTATGGCAATATGACTCACATTAACATAAGCATTGAAGTGACAGAAGACAATCATGCAATTATGTATGTGGCGCTCGACCGATCTGATGGCATCTATTATGCGTGCGACGCTGGATGTTTAGATGAACCTGTTCCATTGTCGTAAGTTACATTTTTTGATAATCTCTACACATCGTCTGGATGACCCAATTTGATTTGATTTGATTAGGCAAGATCGAAAGATGTTTCCAGTAAAATTGACTGAACCACTTACAGCAATTTTGTATATAACCCAAGATAAGGACCATGTCTTAGAATTGAAGAATGCCATTCATGTCAAGGAAGTGGCTGAAGGTTGGTGCGTTTTCAGTTTTGTTGTTGCAAATCTTATTAAAATCATTTCTCTTACCTTACAGCGCCAGCTCATGAAAACCATGTCATTTTGTTACATAAACATGGACATCAATTGGGTGGTCTTCCGACATTTTTTTGGATTTCAATATTCGTCATCATTATTGTTTTTCATATCTTTTTATGTAAACTTATTATTAAGGAGTATTGCGACTCTCCAGATGCCCTTCGTCGCTATCGATATGATAAACCGTGAACGAATTTGGTTTTGGCCCATTGTTTTGGTGGTTCTGTGATCAAAGTGTTATTAGAAATGACATTCGTTTTTGACAATAAATTGAACAAAAAGAAAACATCTTATTTATACACATTAGAACTGAGTTGAGAATGTTTTTTTATTTTGAATTATAATTCAATCTTAACTTATGCATTGCAAAAAAAAAACTCATGGAATAAATAAGAGAATGAAAAAAAGGATAGAATAGCTAATAAGCTTAAGCTAATAATTATTGTTTCTAAAATAAAGCGTGAAAATGTTGAACAAAAAAATACTTATTACTTAAAGTTAAATCCTATTCATTTCTTGGTTCAAAAACAGCACCTTAGGAGAAAAGAAACTCAATATTAGTCATATGAGAACTAAATAGCAATATATTAATTACAAAAAATTAATGTAATTAATTACTTGAGAGAAGTGAATAAAATTTATTGTAAATACAAACCATAAAAAATTGGAATTTTTGTATCTTCGTGTCTGATCAAAAACAAGAATGGTGTTTCAGCTCGGAAAAAGACATCAGGCCCCGATCGCCGTAATGTTGTGACTAAAAAAAGAAAAGCAAAAATGAATGACATGATGAGCGATTTCAAAAATGGACGCCATACCTGTAGCTGCACCACCTTTGGAGAAAAATTATAAAAAAAGATATATTTTCTAAAATGTATATAAGTAAAAAAATGGAATGATAATTACCTTCAGTGCCGACTTCATTCACGGTTAAATCTATTTGATGAATGAGTTCATCAGCGTATAATCGAGGATTTGGATAATGTTCGGAGCTGAGCCGTGTTCGCAATAAATCCAAGCGCTTCAAACTCATTTGTTGATCAGATATATTTTCCACTTCTCGACGATTTCGGCCAATTAGCTTTTTTTGTAGATAAGATTTGGTTATTCTCTTTTTTATCACAACATCTTTCAACCGTAACGGTTCTCTGTCTGTATGAAAGTCACTGTTAATTGTTTTAAATGTCGCCGCTGATCGTCTTTCACGCTTTGTGACACTTTGCACTGTCGCTGTTTCATTTGTCATATGTTTACTTTCAGTTTCAGCGAAACGGTTAAATATAAACGGACTTTCTTGATACGGTATTGTTTCAATGCCAGTTGAAATCAATGACAAGTCACTTTGATCGTAATTGAACAACGAACGTAATCCCATACGATTTAGAATTTTCTTCAAATCAATACGATTTGTGATATGCAATTTTGGAAAAAGAATTATTGCGGTTTTCATTTCCATTTTGGAAATCATCGATTCAATCTTATCAGCTGTCAATGTGGCTTGGAAATGTCTCAGGCGTTGACGCGTTGAATTATTTGGCAATATTATGTACATGGTTGTTAAATGTTTACGATAAGGCAATCCGATTATTCTACAATCAAATTCTTGGCTGTCATAAAATGGATATGAACCGCCCGTCGCCATCATTTCTACAAAGATCTATATAAAAAAAATCAATTCAAACATTATGTAAACTGTTATTCTAATTCTATTATGATATTACCGGAGCCCGACCAATTCCATAAGGATAGAACTCTTTTCTGCAAAAGAAAACATTCATTTTTTCATTCACTTTTTACAGTATTTGATCAGTATACATACGGTTTCGTCAATCCTTCCAAAAACATCCGTTCCCAAACAGCTTTGAAATATAACGCACCTTAGGAGAAAGAAAAAAACTCAATATTAGTAATATGAAAACTAAATAGCAATATATTAATTAATAAAATAAAACGCACTTGCAATTACTGATTTTGTTGTCGATGATAGCGGATCTGAAATAATCTCTTTGATTTTATTTTGCGTTTTCTCTTTGACCCAACTGAAAACAATCAAAAATCGTTTTAAATTGATTTTGAAAAAAAAAAACCTTGAAATCTGTGTGTATCAATTAAAAACAAACAAACCTATTGATGTATTTGCTTGATAGTTCCGGCTTATTAGCAAAGTCCAATCTTTGCAATGTACTTTTATAGACTGATTCTATCGCGCTTCGATAGTCGTCTCTTATGAAATAACCATTTTGAAAAAATATCCCATTTGCAATTTGTATTTGCTGATACGATTGATTTTGGTTTTTGTTCTCATCTCTGTTTTGTTGATGATTTTGTGTCCAGAAAACAGGACGTCGTCTTCTGCCGGGATGCGGAATGTCGCGATTTAAATCATCAATCATCAGAGAAAATTCTTCATGTACTTTCCACGTGTTTTGCGATAGGTAGGGATCTGATTTTAAATAAACAATTTATCATTGCAAGACTAGCATTGAAAAACAAGTTTTATGTATTGAGCTAAATGAATCATACCATTGTTAATTTTCAAAACGTTCATTAGTTCTTGGAAAGTTTGACCGTTTGCGCCCATCAACAAAGTACTCAATGCTGAATAAATGCAGAGTGGTGAAAAAATCTCCGTTTTATCGCTATCTTGCAGAACTGTCGTTCCGATTTCTTGTGACAGCTTTAACATATTACTAGCCAATAACTCACTAACTCGGGCATCAAATCTTGGATCTGTACTGCTCTCATCATCGTTTGCAAACACTATTAAAATTGGAGCCAATACTAAAAAGCTCACGCCTATCGTTTTGAGCGTTTTCATCTTGCACACTGAAAATACACATATATTTGAATTTCAGTTTATTCAGCCATTGAACACAGGGATATATTCAAAAAAAAAGTTTAATTAAAGATCAAAATTAAAAAGTAGTTAATACATTTAAGTCTTGTGCCCAATCTCTCCGTTAACATTCAATTCATTGTTATAACGATCCCATCGTGAAATATTTTTCTTTACTTACATCACTTATACCAATATGTGACTCATAAAAGGATAGTTTTTTTCTGTTAATATCCATTTGGAATTCCCCATTGTGTTCACAAATCTATGCTAAGCAGCGCGTGTACGCTGATTGTTATGCACTGGTAGTTGTATTTTTATATACATGCTCTATGCTATATCATACCGGTGAGTAATTTTAAAATAGGTTTATTATACTAATGGTAAGTAATAACAATGGGTACGGTATGAATGCCGCAAAAACGATTTTCGCACTTTTAATAGTCAAGTGGTCGTACTTCGAAGTTATTGCGTTGTCTATGTATTTGATTGAAATATGGAAATCTAATTTTAATAAAATGCAAATAATCACATGCGATACATGATAAGTAAGCAAGCTAAAGAGTATTACGGTAGAATCTCTTTTCCTAAAATTGTTAATGGTGTGATTCATATGAAAATATTGCGCACAATATTTATCGTTGTTTGTATTCGTTGAACGAGAAGAAAGAAATATATCACACAAATAAATAGTCATACATCAAATCAACAAGTACAACAATGTAAATAACTCTTTTTACAGTTTCGCACGATGATAGCATCAGCATTTAAAAAAAATCGATCGACAGTCTGTCATGCGTTGAAAAAATGTTGAGAAATATGTTGATTTTTTTTGTGGGAATCAGACATTAGGCTCGAGCTATGCATATAGCGGCTGCTATTTTATAGGTGCTATTCATAGGCGCTATTTAATTCGTGTGCTGTGTGTAACACCGAGTAGGAATATCATAGCCTACTATTCTTTTGTACATTTGAATGTGAGTACGAGAGAGATGTAGAAAATAACGCACAATATGCATAAATGCATTAAAACGAGATAAATAGCGCCTATGAATAGCGGCTATGAAATAGCAGCCGCTATATCCATAGCTCAAACCTAATGTCTGGTGGGAATGAAATGAAATACGATTTGTGAAAATTGAAACGGTAATCTGATGGACAAACGAAGTATGCGATTTACTTTGTCTTAATTGGGTAGGTATTTAAGTATTTATCTATTATATTCGGTGTCATAAAGCTGATCTAAAGTGAATAAAAAAACCGCTATTGAAACCTACTTCACATGCAAATTAACACATACATATTGAAAATGTACATAAATGCAATAGTATTGTACATTTCGTTTATATATATGTTAATTTAATTTTTTATTACTCCAACGAGTTTGTTAAAACCTAGGTTAAAACGGAGGTAAACGGGCACAAAATTAGTAGATTCTAGATTTTTTTTACAATTTCTTTACACTGCAAAGATTTTATCGTAAACGAATGCATACTTTTTAAATGTGCTGATTAGCGGAGAAAAACAATTTGTTATCAAAAATTGCGGTCAAATTAAATTTTGACCTTCGTTTTCAGCGATACAAGCAAACAAATTTACAACAAAAACTGAATGCCTGTGAATGTCATCAAAACATGCTATTGTACTTGTAATTTTCGTTTTTGTTTGTTATTTACTCGAAACAAAAAAAGCGATTGGATTATTCAATGCACACTTTATTCATAACCATCTTACCAGCTTTGTTTTCCTTGCAATCTTCACTTAATGGTTTCCTTTTTGTATAGATTTTTTTTCGTACAATATTCACACAGTTAATAAGAAAAATATAAAATTGCCTGCGGCTTGCATTTATAAAAACACACAATTACACGCTTTTCATCTACACTGAATTTATTGAACAATCCATTTTGATGGTTTTCTGATGCTCCAGACTAATTTGCCATTCGATGAATGAATTTCAGCGTAAGTTGGCTCGTCAATGATGAATGATCCTCTGTAAAATACGGAAAAATTGCAATCGTGTTTTCAACTGAAGAAAACACTCATGACTATAATCGCATATAAATTGCGTTTACTGGTTTGCCTTGTGATTATCGTATAGCTTCGAGAAAGAGAGACGCATACCGCGCATAAACCAGACAAAATATGTGCGAATGAATTTTTAACGTTTATTTCTAATCGGATTTAACCTTTGCGTTACGTTTTATTTTAATAGTTACGTTTTTTTTATTGTCTCGCTGTGATGTTATGTAATGTTTTCTAGTGTTACTGCTGTTAATAATAATAATAATGGCGATGATTTCTGTGTATGTTACCGCACGTTTCGCAGTGAATCGTTCGCACACAGTTTCGCACGACTAAATGATCTTGAGCGACTGACTGATTTGTCGTCGAGTCGCTTGGCTTATATAGATTGTACAAATTACACACATGACAAATAAAACATCTTCATCGCTCGGGTTTTACCATTGCGCTGTGTTTATGTGATTTAGGCATTGTGTTTACATGTACATTTACCGTTCTTTACGTGTCAAGAAAATCTTCGATCATATGAAATATGTGTTAAAAAGACGTAACAGCTTCAGTAGAACTAGCAAGTGCAAACCCATAAGCAATACCTTTGTGATCGCTTGAAAACCATTATGATTATTAAATTAAATTAAGAATATTATAATATATATATAATCACGAGGGACGGCAGTTAATGCTATATGCAAACTTACAATAAATTATAAACTTACATACATAGTAACATCATACTTTTAACAGCCTCATGGGCCAATTACAAAAAGTATTTGGCTATTTTTATGTTTAACTGGTTATAAAAGAAATTTATTTATTTTTATTATTTTTTCATAAATGTTTGAAAGAAAGAAGGAAAGTGTGAATAGGATTTTCCAAAAAAAAAAAATCTTTAGTACAATTTAATTAATTTTGCAAAAATACGATATTATCAGTTATTCTCTAAAATAGATATTTGCTCTACATAAAAACCGTTTCACTCTCTAATTATTGGAAAAAGACTTTATGGCAAAGTAATGATATCGAGAGTAAAACTGCTTACGAGAGCGTTATTCCAATTACAATTACAATTGCATTCCCCAGCAGTAGACTGAGCTTAAGTTAATTTAGTCAATAATTTGTAATTATTAGAGATTGGTTTAGGTCGAAGATAGAGTAACGTCTGAAAGCATTGAGGTTTGTCTCATTGAGATTCAAATTATTAAAACATTCGACATGCTGGCGATGCATACGTAAGGCAGGACTATAAAATTCTACATTTGTTGTGACAATTGGCAAATAAAACGTTCTGTTAAATCTCATTGTTCGTAGTTGGTGTGGCTGATAATTGTGAATAAACTCTAAATATGCCATTTGTGATTTTGAAAAGAATTATTTCATCAGATAAAATCCGTCTATTCTCCAATGAGATTAATTCTAGTCTTATGAGTCGCATGTTATATGTTTCTGTGGGAAAATGAAATATCCTAAAAACCATTCTTGTGAACTTTTTTTGAACTCTTTCGATTGCATCAATGTGAATTTGATAATATGGACTCCATATTGTTGACGAGTACTCTAATATACTTCTGACGTATAGATAGTAAAGGATCTTATACGTTTCAATATATTTAAATTTATTTAAAGACCTAGATATGAACCCAAGCATTCTACATGATCTGTTAACAATATTTTGAAAATGACCATTAAACGATAACTTAGTATCAAATTGCACTCCCAGATCCCTAATGGTATACACTCTATTCAATGCTGATCCGTTGATATTGTAGTTGAAATGCTGAAATGTGGCCTCGTTTCTTCTTGTGAAAGACATGACATAACAATGAAATATGTATATTTTGCGTCACTCTATAATATAGCCTATATATACGTTAAAGACATGAAAATCTAAGTCGCTGACTTTTGGAAAGGGGTTTTTGCATATTTTAGTAGTGCTCAGGCACCAAATTAAGAAACCGCATTTTTTTTAATTCAAAATTTGGCCACCAGGTGGCATTTTGAAAAAATCGCTGAAAATGCCTTTTTCTCCATTTTTGACCACCGAAATTATTTTTTCGAAAAAAAATATGGCCATATTCGGGATCTAGGGACTGCATAGATAATGTCAAAAATAATCATCATGACCAGTTGAAAAGTGGTAAAATGGGCAAAAACCTCAAAATTGGCCAGATAGTATGTTTGTATGACTGCATTTTTCTCCGTACCTTCTTTTAAATTGTGTGAAATTATTTTTTTCGAAAGTAGACTGAAAAGTGAGCAAACTATACTTTTTCAGTTTCAAAAAATTCGTTGCGTAAATGGGCCTCCCCCTATCCAGCCTGGCAAATTTTTGCGATTGCCTTGAAACCTTTTTAGGGATTTACCATTTTGGTTAGTGACTAATTTGTGATAATTTGTGACACCAATATTTCGGCCCATGGGAATAGACCTTCGGCCAATTTTGGCCATTTTTCTATTTAGGCCTATTGGCAAAAAAGTCTCTTAGTGAAATTTTGAATAAAAGCAAAAAATAAAAATATAATGATGCAGAATTTTTGTGATTAATTTGTGACTCACAAATATGACTTTAGATTTTCGATACGACATCTGGTGGACATATTATGAACAAAAAATTGAAAAATGCACAAAAATGATTTTAATCGAAAATTTGAAAAGGACCACTTTTTCAAATATGCCACCAATATATTCCACTTATTCCACTATATTATATAAAATACTCTTGTAAATACTAGAGTACTAGCTAGAGTACAAGTACTTGCTAGAGTACAAATGGTAAAATACAATATATATGAAAAGAAAATGTTTCAATGAAAAACCGAAAAAATGGTTTTTTCTTGATTTGTATAATTAAAAAAAAAATGTTTTATTTTATTTTTATTGTGTGTTTTATTTATTTATTTATCCGTGGATTATGAACATTAACCTAATTTTGAAGAATAAGTTCATTGTGCAAGAGTACTAGATTTGTACTAAAATCTAGTACCAAATATCAACGAAAATTTTATACTTGACATAACCTCTTTTTTGACCACATTTATTTGAAGCGTCTCAAACATGGTAAGTTTGCTTCTTTTCACATATTTTAAAAATATTTTATTTAAAAATTAGAATATTTAAAAAAATTTACTAGAATAAATGTGGTCAAAAAAGAGGTTATGTCAAGTATAAAATTTTCGTTGATATTTGGTACTAGATTTTTGTACAAATCTAGTACTCTTGCACAATGAACTTATTCTTCAAAATTAGGTTAATGTTCATAACATCCCTGCGACATGACAGTGTATTGCAAAAAGTGACATGGTGGCGCCATGTACAACATGGTGGTGAAAGAACAAATTTTCATGTAAGAGCATGTACGACCACATTATTGATGTTAGTTGTTATCAACTTGGATGAAATAATTTGTGGTCGCAAATGCAAAATGTGCCTGGTCGAAAAGAGTGATCATAAAATTTATCTATTTTCAAAAATAAAATGTTTACAATTAGAAAATTCCTTGCGATTTCATCATTTTTGTATTTAAAATTTATTTCGTTTAAAAAAAAGTAGAAGAAAAAACAAATCGTCTATCACAGTGTGGTCGCAAATACGTTGTGTGGTCGCACATGCAAAGTTTGTTCTTTCACCACCATATTACAGGTACATGGCGCCACCATGTCACTTTTTTCATGTCGGGGGGATGGTTCATAATCCACAGATAAATAAATAAATAAAACACACAATAAAAAATAAAATAAAACATTTTTTTTTAATTATACAAATCAAGAAAAAACCATTTTTTCGATTTTTCATTGAAACATTTTCTTTTCAATAATATTTTTACAGTGAGTCGTTTAAGTAACTAGAGTAATACTCTAATAGCTAAAGTATTTTGTTAAGTATATTGGAATATATTGGTGGCACAGTCGTATATATTTGTTTATATTCTTTTGCGAAGTTGTTTCGCAATCTCCCCCTAGCTTTTTGTGAAGTCCCAAATTTTTTATTGAAATAAAAAAAATGAATAAAATAAGCGAACAGTTTTTGGAAAATGTACGAAAAAATGAGTGTTTTTTATGAGTTTAAACCTAATAGCAAACGTTTGCAAAAATATATCCACAAGTCGAATCGTCGCTACAATATAATAAGTGGACAATTTATTGTTTGTGTTTTGTTCAACAAATGATTTGGATGATGGATGACAATTGGCAGCATATAGCATGAATCTTCCACCCAAAAGAAAATTCAATTGAAAAGTTCGACGGTAATTTTTTTTACATAATATTGATTTATGAACCAATCCTATCTGGACCAATTCCATCTGGTGTACTGGGACCACCACCAATTCCTGCCGCAGTTTCATCAAGTAAAAGTGGAATGAAACAAACCTATGTAGTTTAGTATTTTTTTTATAAATTCACACAAAATCATCTGAAATGACTTTTTGGTCCAACACACTTTTTTTGTAATTGTTAGTTGTAATTATCATTTCGTATTGGATTAAATAAAAATGTGGTTAAACCTGAATTAATTTCGTTTATAGCAAACAATTGTGACTTTCATAGTCATCAATGCACACGTTTAACTAGCTGCACTTATTTTGAGAGTTTAATTGAAAAGGGTATTGATGCACTGACGGTGGGACAAGAGCTACGAAAATTTGATATTTTGGTAATATAATCAAAATTCAAGTTTTGTATTTTGGATAAGCAGAGGGATGCAAGTGCTGGACATCCTGAGCAGTGATATGTGGAAGCAAGGCCCAAGTTGGCTTAGAAAACCAGTAGAGGCATGGCCTAAGCCAAAGTTGACCATCACCACGCAGGTCTACAACCAGATCAAGGCAGAGACGAAGCAAAAATCGACACTGGTCATGTCTGTAATGCTAAGCAAATGGAACAACCAAATAAAAGAACTTTGGTACAGAACTAATGATTGGCGCAAATTGCTTAGAATTACCGCCTATGTACTTCGATTTATAGAAAATACCAAAATGCATAACAGAAGCAAATGGACGCGAGGCGAGCCAAAATCATTCGAGCTCAGAAAGGCAGCATGGTTCTGGATAAAGTATGCACAAGCAACAGCATACAAAAAGGAGATTCACATGCTCAAAGCAAGCGATAAGCAATTTCCCCCAAAAAGCAAGATTTGTGCACTAAAACCAAGCATTGACCTGAATGGCTTATTACGTGTGGGTGGGCGCATCAATAAAGCAAATATCAAATACGAAAAGAAGCACCAAATCATCATACCCCCACATACGAGATTAGCACAATTGCTAATCATGTACGCACACAAAGAACAGTTGCATGGTTCCGTACAGTCAGTAATGGCATATTTAAGGCAAACGTACTGGATACCCGCATTGCGATCTCAAGCACGAAAAATAGTATTGCAATTAAGGCTGTCAACGAACTGTTCACGAACGTACGCGAACGGATTGATTTTTGATGCGACTGTACTTGTTTGTTCGTACGCTTCGAATAATTGTTCGCGCGAACACGAATGCGAACGCGAACGTCCGCGAACTGTCCGTGAAAAGCTATTCAGTAAATTTAGTATTACTGATTCAGAAATCAGATCATTACAGCAATTTTTTGTAGCATTGTTGGCAACATGTCGATTATATTTTTATTAGTATTTGAGAGCTCCACATCTAAAAACAACATGAAAAAAATATTTTTTTTCATATCAAGATTTGTTTATAAAGCAATAAAATATAACCAAAACAAATTCCCAATTCGAAGATACTGTCCTTCGCCTTGTACAAAGTTTGTCATCACAAGACGATTTACCGTTTACTGATATTCTTAGATTCGTAAAGAAGTCTTACGCGGTAACGGTTTCTTGTACACAAAAAACCAAAGACACAATCGCATCACCGAGATGGAAAGGATTTCATTCATTTGACGAGTGTCAAAAAGAATTGTTATTTGCTCGAAAATGAAAAAATTGAAGTGTTTGAAGTGCAGTGGATTTTTTTCTACTAAATACAACCTTGAAGTACATTTTGCGGGCAAACATCCCAACATTTTCATTGAAAAAAGGAAAGAATTGTGTCGTGCAGCTGAGTGGTTTGAGGTACCGAAAAAAAAGGGCAAATTTATTTGTGAAATATGTGATAAAACTTTACAGCGGAAAGAAAATCTAATTAACCATATGAAAATCCACTCGACCTCGCGAAAACGGCTCAAATGTGATTTTTGTTCGCTGACTTTTACATATCGGACAAATTTAAGACGCCATCTAAACAAAAAACATTCCAACGAAATGATCAGCAATTCTATCAGTTCAAATTCCTTCCCCACTAAAAGAAGTGATGATGAAACCAGTAAAGACGGTGATGTACCACTGGCCCGAATTTGCAATGCGTAAAATGCACAAGGTTCTCCAAAAAGGCAGCACAGCAGATTATGGCAGAACTACCGGCCATACGCATAAGACCAGCCTTACCCTTTAATGCAACAGGGGTAGACCTGGCAGGCCCGTTCGTTGTCAAAGCAACAGACAAATTAAGACTCGGCACACGAGCAAGAAGCAAACAAATGCCAGACTTGAAAGGCTACGTTGTGGTGTTTGTGTGCATGGTGACCAGGGCAATTCATCTTGAAGCAGTGATGGATTTGTCTGCTGAAGCATTCCTGTGCGCACTACAAAGATTCACAGCACGACGCGGATTTCCAACCAAAATGTTCAGCGACAATGGTACAAACTTCGTCGCAACAGATAGAATATTACAGCAATCAAAAGAACATTTTCAAGCATCAACGACCAAAGCATTCTCATCTTGGCATGCAATGGAGTGGCAGTTTATAACACCAGGCGCTCCACATGAAGGTGGGATTTGGGAAGCAGCGGTCAAATCAATGAAGAACCACCTTAGACGCACCATGGGCATGCAAAAATATACATATGAACGGGTAACCACGCTACTCACAAGCATTGAAGCTCATTTCATAATTGGTGGACCACCAGTAATGTGCGAGCTACATTTTACGGGGGGGTTGATTTTTCAAAAACTAAAAATTCTCTCATCTGAACAACAAATTTCGTTTTTTTTTTTTGCTCTTCACTTTTTTGGCGAAAATCCCTAGCAAATCGAAAGAATTTTCTCCGCGCAAAACCTCAGGAAATTACAATAAAATCGTTTTTTTTTTTTTGAAGTCACTTTTTGAGGCGAAAATCCCTAGCAAATCGGAAGAATTTTCTCAGCCAAACAAAGTGAAGAGCTAAAAAAAAGGGTCTTCACTTTTTTCGTGAAAAACCCTAGCAAATTCGAATAATTTTCGCGAAAAAATTTTTCTCATCCAAATCACAGGGGGGGTAAACCCCCCCCCCCTTCGCACATTACTGGTGGACCACTAAAGCTACCATTCCATGAGGAAATGGATCGGCCACCAATAACACAATCAGCAAGGCAACTATATAAGCACACTCAAGCACAAGTACAAGCATTTGGAAGCAATGGTCAAACGACTATCTTCACAGCCTCACACAACGGCCAAAATGGCGAGAGGAAAATGAGAACATAAAAACCAATTATGTCTCATCAAGCATGAAAACCTCGCGCCAACATATTGGGCAATGGCACGCATAGTCAAAACGCACCCAAGCAAGGATGGCAAAGTCCGATCGGTCACCTTAAAAGTGCAAAATGGTGAACTCGATCGTTCCATCCGTAAGCTATGCATTCTCCCTACAGACACAAGCCTAAACCTCTGGGTTAACAATTAAAATCGTTAACGGGGGGAATGTTCAGTACAGTGACCAATACCAATGCACGGTATTGGCACACATTACTGAGTCGGTGTGTCGCAGCTGTCACACAGAGACAAGCATCTGTGTAGACACACCGCACCGACACAGTTAGTTAATTAATTAGTTATAAGAAAACAGTCCGTGTACACGCTTAATAAAATATATTCTCTCCATAAAAATAATCTGTCTAATTATTACTGATCTCCCAAACATAATGAATATTCAAATCAAATCAATCGAAAAAAATTCAAAAAGGCCGGGGTTTTAAATGATTAAAACGACTTTCGGCGATTTGGGAATGGTCGAGTTGAAATTGAACTCACACAGCTGCACCATTGGGTTCAATTGCCGTCGATGCCGATGCGTTGTCAGGAACTGGCTGAACAACGAGCGGAAAATTTGAATCATGTTTTGATGCATTGGGGAGTGGCACACCAGTAGCTGAAGCATTCGACGGTTGTTCAGTGGTCACACCTACGTTCAATTGCATTTCTTGGTCTTGAATGTATTCAAGTATGTTGATATGTGGCATCTCATCATCATCAGGAAGGGGTTGAATTTGATGTGATACATTCGGTTCTTGTTGCGTACTGGTGCCTGGACGTGGATCATCTACGTTGTTCGATTGATGCTGTGATGAAGCTGGATTGACTGTTCGATTACCCGAGGCCCTCACATTCGGTGACGAGGCACTTTGTCGTTGTGGGCCTGGTTGTTGACCATTATTTCCTTGTCGATTTGCTCTCAATGGAATTATTCCCGTTCGTACCAATTGGTTTCGACCTCTATTCAAGAAAATGCATGTTCTCAATGACATTAAAGTAAAAAAAAGACTACAACTTACGCTTGCAACAATGTCGGAACAAATGCTTTCCAATGATTTCGCATTTCGTTCCACTCAGCAGCGCCATGCTCCATAACGATCAGTTTCGGCCAAGCTGTCATGTCGAGATCGAATGGAAGATGGGCTGGGTTCTTGTTGCTATATCAATTTAATTTGTGATTAACGATTTTACAAAAGATTCGATTCGTAACTATACTCACTCGTACTTTCGGATGGGGAACTTTATGTAACCAGGAAACATGTAGTGTTCACCTCTCATGCGACACTCTCCAGCTAGATACAAATGACGTCCCACTCGTGCACCTGTCCAATCCGAAAAGTCCACGTTTACCACCTCACGCATCTTCCGAATTGTTGCCTGAAAATCCATATCCGCCGACATTTTGACAATTGGTCGATCCGAATGTGACGAAAACGTAAAAATTGTGGTGGAACCCAATAGATTCGATGAAAATCAAATGATTACTTTCGATAAAACTCTATGACTGAATGATCTCTTTATCACACCTAACAATTCAATTTGAGAAAAAAAAGAAACAAAAATAGTCTTGTCAGCTGTATTTTTTGAATTTCAACACAAAACGAAGTTTAAGCACGAGAATAAACACTTGGTTTTATTTTTGCTTAGTTTGTTCGACACTGATGGCGCGAATTATCAAAAAAGCTGACGATTGAGTTTTTTTCACACCGACGCTCAGAAAATAATTTCGAGAAGGTTTTTTTGGTAATAGAATCGACAAAAAGGACTAACACATATTGAAAATTCTCAAAAAACTTGAAAATGAAGGCAATTATTTGCAAAAACGCAATAAACTCACTTTTTAATTGAATTATAGCGAATTACAGTCCGTCCCATAGTAGAGGCCGGTTGATTTAACCACAAAAAGTTTCAAATATCTTGAAAATATTTTTGGTGTCGCCAGATGGCACTCTAAGCTAATGCGCCAATTAACATTGACAGTTCTCAAATCACTACAGTGTTTGTTGTGCAACGAAAACATGGATTCGGAATATTTTCATAAGCGTTTTGGAGCGGTGTTTTTGCATCTACATCCAAAAGGACCAAGAATGTCAATCGCATCAATTGATAAATACATTAAAAAGTCAGAACGGTTCGTCAAGCACTGGATTGAACATTATAACAGTGAAAGAAATGTGAATGATCAGCCCAATGTGAAGCCAAACCGAGCCACCTCGCCAAAGCAAGATAAACGGATAGTCAAGTTGTTCAAGGGACACGATATATGGACAAAATGATTTATAAAATGCAAATGGATCAATGCAAATCTCAGAAAATGACACTAAAATCTGATTGAAAATGCCGGAAAATTCTCAATTATAAAAAAAACTCTTTGTGATTTAGCTAGAAAAATGATCGAAATTGTGGTAATACTCACTTAATTTCTAGACACTGATACGCTGATTCAGCAAAAACAGGTGATGTAAAACCAGTCCCCTCACAAAAACAGTCCAGATGGAAATGGTGTGTTTTAAATGTTATTCTGCTTGGAATGCTCGCTTCACACAAGCAGTTCAATACATATGCAACTTATACAAGCTTGTCAGAAATTTTTACAGGAGACACATATACAATTATAAAAATGAAAGACATGGCTATTCAGCTTATGTTTTACTCACATTCAGTTTTGATACTTTACAGTGGTGGCTGATTGTACTTACTTCAATTTAGTTGAAAAAAAATACGAAAAACTTTTCTCAAAATAATAATTTCATTTGAATTCCTATGAGCCACCGTGAATCCGAAGTTACATACTTGGAATAAGTGAATCCGAATCGAATTAGAAGTAACTAACTTCATTCTGATATCACTTGTCACACAGCACAATGAGTAAGGAGAGCATTATACTTAGTATTGTTCAAAACTACTCATGTATTATCGAATTTGAATCCTGAACAAAACGCTTGTCGGTGCTCTAAAACGTAACACGAGCTCAATCGTAATTTAGGGATGGACGTGAATGTAACCAACAAAAAAAATGTCTCTGAGACCGTTCCATTGAAGATGTACTTTTCAAAAGCATGAAAATCGCCATGGATTCAGCTGTTGAATGTGAAATGATAGCCGCTATCATATTGTTCACTAGGAATGCTTGTGTTGTATTCACGAACTGGAGAAAATGACGTTTCAGGTCGTCATAAATAAAACTAAGAAAATGCCATGTGCCAAAAAGCCAATTTTTATGAATTTACTTCAATGGACTATGTATTTTTGATGGGTGGGAAGAAGGGACAAACCGCTATCCTTGGGGAACCTTTGAGCAGGCCTTGATGATACTAAAACATGATATAATGTGTGTTTTTTTGTGTTTCTTTATTATGTATTTTATAAATTTATATCCATTCTTACTTAATATTTCATCTGATAAATTTCAAGCTATAAAAATTAAAAAAAGAACTGCATTGTGCCTGTACACAAAATAAAAGAAACCATAAAAATATTTAGTAATTAAAATTTAAAATAAAAACAGGGAAGAATCTCTAGCGCGTGCCACAGAAAGACTTTAAGTCTTTTCCAGATACCGGTACATATTTCTATTTCCCTCTTGAGATTTCGAAACCCTACGTATTTATTATGAATTATTCGTATTTTTTGTTATCTTTTTTTTCATAGTTAACCTTAATTAAAAAAAAAAATCTTGATTTGATGCTAAGTGGATAATTAAATGTTCGTTTATTTAATATACAATTCATTTCTATCGTATCGAATTTTTTCATTGATCGAAAACTGATGGAAATAGCATACTACATATCGAATTAGTATATTTAAAACATAACTAAATATTATTTCCACCGCATTTATTAAGTATAGTATGTAAAAATGTTCATCTTAAAAAAACTGTGCCGAACAAAAAACATCGATTTTGTATAGCCTTTTATGTGAATATTAAATGCATATTGAATGTGGATTTAGGCAAAAATCAATTCAGTCTAAAAAATGATATCGCATGTTCATAGGCATACACAAAATCATTTTCTTACTCCAACATTCTTTCCAAAATCGATTTATGTTGATCGCAATGTTTCAAAGTGAAAGTGTCCATTAAAAAAGAAAGCTCGAGCAAAAAATAATTTATATTCGACGTGTTGTTTGTTTTTTCCTTTAAATATATTCATGTATTTTTGGAGATTTATTGTTTTTTTACTCTGTATCATGTAACAAAAAGAAGCATACATTTTATCATTTACGATTATGATTTTTTTTGTGTAATTTTTTATTATTGTAAAAATTTTCATTGTTTATTTGAAATATTTTGAAGGGGATGCACATTTACATAAAAGTATATTTGATGTGGATCGCATGTTGTTGTTTTTTTTTTATCCTTTTCAAAAGTAGACGTAAAAATAAAGTTGTGACCACTATTTCTATTGTTTTATTCATCTTAATTTTGATTCGTATATTTCTCTTTACAATGCATGATGATAAATATAAATGTATGTATGTGATTTCGACAAACAAGTAAAAAAGCTACATAATGACTCATCAAAGCACAATAATAAAAATGAGAAACCGATAAATGTTCATGTATTTCATATAATTGGAATAGTTTAGACATGGATATGAAAGTGATAAAAGGAGATTTACAATTGCATTACTTGGAAAAGTAAAAGATGCTTTGAAATGAAATTTTCCAATTTTTTTTTATGTTGAAGAGAGAGAGAGAAAGATAGAAAGTTCGGAATTCCTTATTGGATATTTTTCTTTAAAAAAAAAGGTTATCATGCTACTACTTTGTCGTTGTTGTTTGTCTTTTGTTTTCGTTTCTCATCTAGTAGTTAGTAATTATGCTTCGATTCTGTATGCATGCTTAACGGTACGTGATACAAATACAAAATACATATAAAAATGTAATATTTAGATAATATTGTGATTTTTTTGCTGTTTTCTTCTTCGTTACTCTTTTTCAATTCATTTTTAATTATGCGTTGATGCTTTGATGTGATTTGTAGCGTGGTCGAAATCGTTTTGTCACTTTATGTGTGTGTTCATGATGTTACTAAATAATTTCTTTCTTTTATTTTGTTTTTGATTGACATTACAATTGTTAAGCTATCCCTATTGCAAGAAGAACTGATTCATATATATATATAATTGTTGCTGTTGTTTTGTTTGCCATTCCAGAGGCGTTTCTTTTCTCTTTCCATATTGCATATTTCTGTTGTCTGTATGTATGTATGTTTTCATGCTATTTATCGTGTGTAAATATGGCTTTCCCGTTTATGTTTTTTTGTTGTAGTTGTTGTTTCTTTCGTGTTATGTTTTGTTTTGTTCATCATTGTTTGTAATTGATTTTGAGTCAATTTTCCATTTTCCTTACTTTCTCTCTTAATATATAAATTGTTTATATTTAATATTTAGTTTAATAAATCAAATTCTTTTTGCAACACACAATCGATGCATCTTATTCGGCAGCTACAACTTCTGTTGATGGTGGTGGATTGGCTGCTGCCAATTTTTCTAATTTTTCTGGCGAAGTAGCGATTTCCTGCAATGTAAATTAAAAGAGGTTAAATGTTAAATTAAAAGAGGAAATTTCATTATGAATTTATAATGAATTCAGTATCGAGCCTACCTCTGTTTTGTGGTCACCGTTCAATTTTTCCGAGACGCCGTTATCGGTGCTGACACCATTAGCCTGAAATTGGAAAATAATTTTGGTTTATTTGTATATTTCAATGAAAATGTTCGCTGAAAATCAAATGGACAATAAATATGTATAGTGCACAATAGTGGTTAAAAACGAACTGCTCTTATATATTCTTGCATCATATTGATTAAACACAATCGAAATCAAAAAGTGATGAAACTCTATCGCATATGACAAAAAGTTTAATCGCCGTTTGATTTCAATATATCAAAAACATTTACGTCATACGCAAATATAAATATACACAAGGGGAAAAAAGCAACAAAAATGATATAGAATTGGAAAAATGTCTCGATGGTCGAATTCGTGCCAATATTTTCTTTTTATTTTTTATCCTTTCGATACAGTCACAATATCGAACCGGCTAGCAAGAAATGGACCATCGTATTTTTCCGCACAGAAAATAAACAAGAAATCAAAACACAAATATTGAAGCATTTTGTTTTTCTAGTAGAAAATTGTCTACCCACGAAACAACTATCAGAATATTCACACACACAAAATACATTTTATTCTTATATAAAAAAATGGAGCACATAATTTATTATTTCGATGCACTAGGCTAGCCCAAAGTGTAAGATGCAATGCAATTTATAATGTATCTTTATATTTTCGATGTATGTAGTTAGTCACAAATAATATATTATTCGAGTAAATTAGTTGGTGATATTAGTTTTTGTTGAATTGGTAAATTTAACTGCTGCGCTTCATAAAGGGGGTTAATTTTGTGCGATGTGTGATTTTTGGTTTTAGTAATATTTATTGGTCGAATTGGGTTTAAGATGGGGCTAGTTGCAAACACAGTGGAAGATGAATGGGATCAGGAGTTTGTTTTTCTTTATGAATTTGATTGTTTTTGTTTTTATTTTGCATTTTCTACTTCATCATCAAGAAAAAATATTGTATATTTCGTTTTCACTACATATTAAATTCATTATCTTGTTTCATTCCTTTTGATGAAGTTGTCGATATGTGTAAATGTGTTTTTTACGTATAATTGTTGCGTTACAAATTAGTCTACGATATATTATTGTATTTTGCTCAAAAGTATCTATAATTTAATGTCATTCCGCATTATTGATCATCAACCAAATAAAGAATCTAACGCAAATAAAGAATTTTACCAAGAGAAAAAAATTGCAAAATATAAATTTTTCGTTCGGAAAAAACTAAATAAACGTAAGTTGCAGTGTTGTTGTAAATCGATACGGATATAAATAGATGTGTAGAAATAGCAGACTTTCGTTCAACAATGAGATGAGTCGGGATTTGTGTCGAATAATGAGGATTGAGGCATTTTTTTCAAAAATCAAATTCTTGGTTGAGTAATTTTGAAACTATCTCAGAGTTGATTCGACGATCACAAAATAAAAGTGAATTGAAAATCAAAATTAAAAATTAAAAAGTATGCAGAGAAATATATGTCATTCGCCGAGCAAACACAATTGTTAGGAAAACGAAAAACAAAATTCTAATATGTGGATCACGAGCAATTAAATCCACAGTCGGAAGAATAAAATCATGGAAAAAAATGAAAATGCAAGACAAAGTCAAAATTGTTCAAAAAACCATTCGTGAATTGCTCTATATAATAGAGAGGGACGCTGTGGCTTTTTATCAATGAATTTTCTTTGGTTTGAATAAATTATAATGTGATCTACGCAAAAATATGTGAAAAATGTGAATGGCCGTTTTATGGTTGGTTTTTGGTTGCTCATTTTTTTTGTAAATTAAACAAAATATTGAGATATAGAACAAAACAAAGTACATAAAAACTAAAATAAGAACGTAAAACAAAAATGATAAACGTTTGTTTGTTGTTGTTATTTAGAAAAAAGAAGAGGAAAATGAACTTAAAATAAAGAATTGAACAAAAAACAAAAAAAGACAATAAAAACTCAATTCAATGAGTTCGAAGGGCGTTTGTTTCGTAGATAGTTGTAATCACCTTATCAGAAATATTATTGGTGGCCACGTCGTGTTCTTTAGCTGAACCGTTCAAAATACCATCGCCGCTCATTTCATCAACATTGTGTTTTTGGTCGTTTTCTGCTTGGTTATCGACGGCAACGGAGGAGACAGCGGCCACGCCATTTGTTTTCAGTTCATCGATAATCTCATGTTCGATAAGTTCATGTGTTGGTGGCGGTGGCAATGTGTGCGATGAGTTGTTTTCAGCAATGTTATCGACACCCATGTTGGTGGAATCGGAACCACTTTGTTCGGTTGTTTTCTCATCGTCATCAACAACAATATCATCGATTGGCGGTGGTGGCGGTAATGATGTAACATCTTCATTACCTAGCTCAACCGTGGCACTTTCGTCAATTTCATTTGGTGGTGTTAAATTTGACGATGACAATGATTGTGGAGAAGGAAGGGTATCCAAACTATATTGTTGGAGTGGGGATGATATGTCAGCGGATATAGGTTCAATATTTGTTTCAGTAACAACATTTTCAATCGGTATAACATCCGATTCATTGAGATTGACGCGATCAAGAATTTCAATTGTTTCGGCAATTTCATCGTCCGATTTCGGTAATTCCGGTTCGCATTCATTATCAACTTTAATTTCGGTTTCACATTGAGGTGATTCGCATGGTACATTTGACGTAGGCAGCTTTTCGTCGTAAACCTCAATTGTTTCAATCGGCGCTTCACCGATGATTTCATTTTTAGCTTCTGTTACTTCAATCGTTTGGGATTCGACAGCGACATCATTGTTATTATCGCTGACCTTTACATCGTTGGATGGTGCAACCAATTCAGAAGAAGTAGCAAGTTTGATTTTTTTATCATCACCGACTAATTCGGAATCGATTTGGGCAATTGGTTCGACGATGGTTTCAACAACAGAGAGAACTGTTTGTGGAACATTTTCCACCTGATTTAAATCAACAGACATAGCCGATTCGGCAAATACAGTAATCTGTGATGGTGGTGGGCTATCGGGTAAGGGAGGTGCGGATTGTGAATTAATGTTATCGTTATCATTATTCGAACTATTATTTGTGCAATCAACCACACCAACGACTGAACTGGTGTCGATGGTATCAACAATATTTTTTTGAACTATGTCAACATTTTCATTTTCGCTAGACAGCGATTTTTCGTGTTCGACGTTATCAAGAGCTTGTGTATGTGTTTCTTGTAAATCTTGGTCAGCATTCTTGTTTACCTCTGGCTTGGCTACGGAGTTTAACTTTTCGTCAACGGATTTGGAAGCAGCCACAATAACTTCATCGACCGTCTCCTTTGCGACCTCAACAATTGGTTTGCTGTCGCCATTTGATGGTGGCGTCACTGATTCTTCAGGTGTTGCAACTGGTGCAGCTTGTTCGCCATTGGTCTTAACTTCTTCAGTTGTTCCATTGGTTACTGGTTCGGCGCTCTTTTCTTCACCAGATGGTGCAGCATCAGCGGCTGCAGCAGCATCTTCAGTTCCCTGCAAATAAAGAATTTTAGATTTTTTTCGTTCCGTTTTTGTTCAGAAAAGATTTTCTGTTTTTATTGTTAACAAAGACGATAATTACGTATAAGAAGAAGGAGAAGGAGATGAAGAGAAAACTTAACAAGAATTATATTTTCTTATTTCGAAGCGAGAATGACATGATTTGTGGACACCAATTTTGAATTTTGTAATGCATTTCATATCAGTCTATGCTGAAAATCAATAGCCTACACACAATTTTCAATATTATATTCAACGCCAATACACTTATGAACCAACATAGTAAGTAGACAAGATTGCGAGAGAGAGAGAGAGAGAGACTTCAGTGTTGGAAATCGAGTGAAATGATTTATATGGTTATTGTTGCCATACATTGAAATGGTTTTAAGTGCATTGTATTCGCAGCTATCGCACGTATATCGAATGTTGATCCGGTTGGCAAACATTGGCAACGACCGAGAACATGCTACCGGCATATCTTTCGTCTACATTTCTATATATATATAGTGCATAAAGTGCACCGGGTTTTTTTCGTCTCTTTTGGTGATAGCAAAGTAACCAACAAAACAACGTATGAGCAAAATAGAGTGAGATATAGACGTACAGAGTTAAATTTTAAGTTTGCAGCATTTAGTCATGCGTTGTGTTTTTATCCCTTTTCTATGTGTGTGTTTGTGTAAAAGAGATTGTTGGTTGTGGTAGTTGTGAACTTGGTATTGAATAAACTATGTGGTGATTAAAATATCCTCTTTACATTGAGTTTGACTTACGCTTGCGAATTCTATAAATAGACACAACGAGAACTTGAACAAACGAACGGATGTGCGTAGAAAATTACAAGCACTACAATGTGCAGCGATTTTTGATGAGCTTCGTTCACAGCTCTCGCTGCTGCTGTCTCTGCCGTTGTTGTTGCATATATATATATATATATATATATGCAATAAAGAGATGAAACATGCGTTTTTTCTCAATTCCCTCGAGTTGCTGTATGTGTGAGTGTATTTTTTTTCTCCTTTCGATTCGAAAATGGTAGAGAAAAAAGCACATAGATTAACACCAGCTAGTTGTAATGACTACAGCAACCGACGTGCATGGCAAACACAAATATGCTGTTGTGGTAAATTTAAATTGAAACGGGTTTGGTGTCAGTTTAGCCAGCACAATAAAATTGCCGATTAATTTCGTTCATGTTCAATAAGATCGTTATGCAGAGTTTTGTCATTGGCTGTTGCTCTTGGCAATCAACGTTGAACTTCATCTATTTATTTGTGCACACTCTTTTTCCTCTTTCTTTTTAACCTTTTTGTCTTATTCTTCTCTTTTCTTTTCTCTCTCTTTCGTTCCAATGAGTTTGCCATTGCATTTCAATTGTACTCATCCCATCGAATATACACGTCTATTTATTCATTCTACGCAT
The DNA here is from genome assembly GCF_009176525.2 of Contarinia nasturtii. Classification (NCBI taxonomy): domain Eukaryota; kingdom Metazoa; phylum Arthropoda; class Insecta; order Diptera; family Cecidomyiidae; genus Contarinia; species Contarinia nasturtii. The sequence continues at coordinate 4,064,174 of NW_022197577.1, forward strand.
TTTCCATCGGTTCGTTGCACTTTCTTTTGGGCATTGAATCGGACATATAATCTTAAAATATATACGCGCGCACAGCAATAAATTTCACTTCAGATTGTTCAAACTCTGTCGACAAACCTATGCCTTTTTTCTCTATTTTTTCGAGAACTTTATTTTTCATGCATTTATATGCGAGCGATTGGTCGCTGTATATGTCTTTTATTCATTCAATTAAATATTATGTCCGGCTTACGAGATCATTACAGGATGGTTTGAAAATGATTTCGATTGGGTTTTTGCTGATATAATTTTTTTTTATTATGAATTCGTGATAAATAGGAAGATGGGAAAAAATTGCTTTCGCTATACTAAATGAATTTAAGGAAGCCATTATTATGTTCACACCCACAATGTGCCGCATTCAAGCTGGTTGCTTGCATGAACTCTAACCATATATGTCAATGTGAGAATCCGATGCCGGTTTTCACTGTGTGCATGTGCAATCATATTGCATTTGGACGAGTGTTATGTAAACTATATAATGTATTGAAACTTGGTTCGCGTGCGCTAGAGCAATTCCCTTTCTCTCTCTCTCTTTTCTCTACTGAAAAAAACTTCATAATGTTAGTTGATGTTGACTTTAAAGAAAATGTCTATGTTTTTGTTTGCTCTGTGTTTAGTTGTGAGGCCGGTTAAAAAAGAAATAATATGTAATATTGTAATATATGTTAATCGTCGCGGGGTTCAGTTCACTCACCTCTTCGGGAACTTTTTCGCATTCACCGTTAGTTGTGTTAGCGGCGGCTTCTTCCTTTTTCGGCTTTGTTTTGTCTTTCTTGCTGAACGAGAACGAGCGGAATGACAAGAAGCGTTTTTTCGATTTGTCTTTTTTCGGTTTTTTGGCGCTGTCAGTCACTGGTGTTGATGAAGCGTTTGCATCATCGCCAGCATTTTCAACGCCATCTTTGCTTTCATCAAGTGTGCCGGTGGTTGTATCGGCAGCATTTTCCGCTTCCTCTCCAGCACCGTTTTCAGCTGGTTTTTCGGCTTCTTGACCATCTGCATCGGTTTTAGCTGCTGCTGGTTCAGCTGCGGCTGGTTGTTCGGTCTTTTCGGTGGCTGCATCCTTTTCATTTTCGGCACCATCGTCCTTCTTCTCTTCCTGTTTTTCATTAGTCTACACAAATATGAGAGATTAAGAACAACAAAATAAAAAAAAAATATAATCGAAAAAGTTCAATTAATTTTTACACTCATGAAACCATGGTTGGTTGATTTGTATGTATTTACCACCGAATTGGCGTGAGAATGGAAAAAAATCAACTTACACCTGAGTCAGCATCCTTATTGGCTTCACCATTCAATTGTGGTTTTTGATCGACGTCCTCGATTTTGCCAACTTTGCCGCTTTCACCTTCAGCTAGAGCTACACCTTCTTTGTTTTCTGTTGTGATATCCACAGAACGTTTACTTTGTGCCTTGCCCATTTTAGCTTGTAGATTTTTTTTCTCTCTCTTGTGGTTTTTTACTCAAACGATCGTTTTCTATAGAAACAATAATAATAATAAGAAAAATGTAAAACTTTATTTAATTGATTTGTGTTAAAGTACATAACAAATAAATTCGATTTGGGGTGTGTGATTCAAATGCAAATGAAACTATATTCACGATGTAAACACAAAAAAAGGTTACCAATCTATATTTTCTTAATAAACAATGTGACCAAGGTCACTCACGTAATTTTGTTTCGCTTGCGATAAGATTTAATGACAATAATTGATTTAAGTATTTTCAACAAATTGATTTGTTTATGTGAATGTGACCACAAAATGTGCGACGAAATGTGTTAGCATTCCATCGCATTTATTGATTCACATTCAATTGTTTATGCAAATATTTTGAACGAATTTCTTTTGTTAATTCGTTTGTTCTGTAGCTGGTAATTCAATTTTACTTTTTTAAATGAAAACATTTCCTATACAATACATCAAAATCATGACATCTATTTTCAATTTTCAAAATAATTTTAACACATCAATTTATGACGTAAATGTAATAATTTTGCTCGTTATAAAATATCGCGTTTTATGAATGTATGAAATAATAGAAAATAAAATGCATCGATTTAAAACAAAAATGCACTACCTGATGGTGTTGCAAAAAAAGCTGATGGTTCTGCAATTATATTCAACAAAATTAAATGACTTTTCTGTCGTTTATTTCTCGAATGTTAATTTTCACAGATAATGAATGCCTCTTTTCGTTCATGTGAGTTCTTTTAAAAAAGCACCTGAATATTGGGCACATAAAAACAATTTGAATGGGAACAGAAAAGTTAATTTGTTTAAATAAAGCAAACACTGATTGACAGTCGAATCACGATAAATACAATTCATATTCGAAATGCGCCAAATGTGCCTGATGTGAAAAAAAGAGACAAAAACCGCATATAGCATTTATTGCGAGATTGCATTGCGGTGCAGAATGAAAAGATATTGTTTGGGCCTGATTATTGAAAATAATGGCTTTTTTCCAGCAAATCAGAGTTATCAACCGCGATGTGTGTATATTAATGAATACCTGCATCGCAATAAATAAAAATTGGTGACAAAAAAAATTCTGGCGACAATGTAATTTGTGATGGAATTTAGACTGAATTTTTGATAAAATAATCTGAATGTGTCGATGAAATATGTTTGCAATTCAATGAGTAGTGTGTCTCATCGACATTCTTACCCTGAATGCGAAATAACTCAATGGCGACGACGACGACAACAATGATAACGACCACGTAAAATTGATCAATAAATCTCAATGATGACGACAAACGATTGACTATTGATAATTAACATATATATAATCGTTGAACATTCATCGAATAAATATGTATGTACTTCTGTACAGTAAGACCTGTTTTAGGTACACTCACTAATTCATTTGGAATTTGTGTTATATTTACATTTTAATAATATGTAAACAATAATTCGTTTTCTCAGGAATGATAATGAATCAATATAAACACATTTTCTTTATAAAAAGTCGTCAACGAGACTTTATTTATAACAGTGCGCAATAAGAGTCTTACATTTGGTATAGACCGCATAAAATGGGAGACAGAAAAATTCGTTGTTTTTGTTGTGGAATGCTAGTCAAAAACTACGCAAATCAAAGTCTAAAAATAGTGGGGTAATAATACATATTTCGTTCACAGAAGGCGCGCGTATTTGTGTTATCAACACGGCAATGATGAATCAAGTGTACTTGCAATGGCTACTTGTTGACATTTTTCTCATCGTTTTCATTTTCAATGTTATTTTTTGATTTTAATTACCATAAAAACAAACTTCCTTTGACTCATTCAGTTGGCGTTGTTAGCACTGAGAACGAAATGCGTCGTAAAAAAAACGTTCTCATTTGATGTCGGATGCATTTAAAATGCATTTGAGTGAGCCTAGAGAAGAAGAGCAAAAGGTGTCTGCACACTGCCTTACGTTTGTTTGAATTCTTTGAGAAGAGAAAAAATCATGTGACGTTTTGTTGGATTTAGAAGAAGATTTTCTGAAGAAGGAAATATAACCAGTGAGATATTTGTTACATTGTACGATGAAGAAGCTCGCGCAAGCGATAAATGTGAATACGCTTGAGGCATACCTGATGATTGTGTTGTTGATAGAAAATTGATGAGAATGCAAAATATTATCTATTATAAATACCGCATTGGTATAAGTAACTAATACGAAAAGGTTACTAAAAATGAAATAAACAATTGGTTTGTTCGTCGTAGTCGTCATTGTCTTATTCTTCTTCTCTTTTAAGTCGAAAGAACTGATGAATTATCAGGAAAATAAGATAAATAAATTCGAAATCAAAAGTTATTTATTTAGAACGAAAAACATGAAACGGAGAAAAATACGTAAGAATGAATGCAGCCAAAACAAAAGCATAAAGAAGACGAAACCGATACACAAAGAAATAACGGAATTATAGTGTATGCACGATACGAAGAATGCGCGCGATAATGTAAACAAACATCGTGAAAAGTGATAATGATAACAAAAAATATACACATAAACATCCTATACGGAACGCACTCAGCAGAAATGAGAAAATAAAGGAAAAAAAATTAACGATAATAAATATGGAATTATCGATGAAAAATAAAACTCATTTCATTTATTCGTGTTCAATCATCACTTTCCCTTTCAATTGCCTTCGAGGTTCTACATTTTTTGAGAGACTCTCGCTTTTGTTTGTACACGAACACACACACACACACACACACACACACACACACACTTATATGAACACTTTTGTTTGTCTGTGTCTTTCTTATTTGTAAACCCAAGAATATGATATTATACAACGTACAGTCTAAGAATTCAGTTATTTTTTTTAAACGATTGAATTGATTCATTGTCCCTATATCTCAATGTATATGCATAAATAATTTATTTTTTCTTTGTTTTGTCCACGTGAAGAGTTTCAAAAAATTACTATGCATTTCAATTCGTTATCACTAAAATATATCTCACAAAACATGCAGACCAGATTGTTTTTATTCGAGCGAACTTATGTCGAGTGATTTTAATAACAATTGTTTTCGCTTTTGTATTCGCTTGTTTTTTTTTACATTCATCAATTAATCACACTTATTTATTCAATTTTATCGCCACTCTAGATTTTTGTTTGAGTTGTTATTTCCTTTATATGGGCGGTCTCGGTAAATCAACCGATATAACACAAGCAATTGAAATTTAAATTTCGATTAGTGTATGAGCTTAGAATATCTATCAACTCGTATTTACATTTTTTTGTTTTGTTTTGTTCATCTTACACAAAATCGAGTTTCTTTATCGAAATCTATTTTCTTCTCTGAAATACTGTATATTTGTACAATAATCACGAAATACACATCAATTCTTTAGATGCACATTTGACGCAGCAACCTTTTTTAATCCACAAATCGAAAAAAAATGTTGTTTTTTTTCTTAAATGAAACGTAATCGATTCTATAAAAACGTAATCGTGTTATTTGGATTTTTTTAGTGATTTGAAGTTAAAATATTTTAATGTTGTATTTTTCTCATTAAATCGTATATATTTTAAATCGTTGCACACTTGCTTTGTCGGCTAAGACTAACCGTCCAATTCACTTTCTGTCCATGTGCACACTGTACATGCGTGAATCGAACGAGCAAAATTTACGAATTTTATCTTGTTGATCTTATTTAAACATTCACTAAAAAATATGATGCGAAATTCCTTTGGTTGACAAATATTGATTTGAAAACACTTTATATATAAATATATTTTACACAGTACAAACTTGGCGTCATTTTATTTTACAAAATGTCCATTTTGCTTTGAATACACGTGGGAAATGGATGATCAATAACATCAAATATTTACCGATATTGAGGTATTTACATGAATTTGTTTTGTTTCCGTCACTTTTCTTTTCAAATTCTCACTTAAAAAATGTCTCAGTTGAGTTCGTGTGGTAATTTGGAATGTATCAACTATGAACACACTAATTTGTCATTGTCAGTATAAATGTATTTTGACTACTGCGTTGCTTCTGCATGCGATATGAACACTGAATAATACAGTTAGAGTATGTGCTGTGATCTTTTATGGTCACTTGGTTTGGGGCGTCGAAACGAAGATCTGTGTTCCGTTCACATATACATGCGCACGTTCTCTTGAACACAAACACACATACAAACGTACTGACGATATGAACGACTATCGTACGCTGTTGATGCGATGATTGAGAATAAGAATAGAGGACTTCTTTCGTGCATATGTGCAATGGTGAGTGTACAACGATGAATTGGAGGGGGTAAAAACGAAGAAGAGAACGGAAAAAATTTATATATGAATTGTACAGAATGCAACAAATATCATGAGACCCGATTATGCAGTAGTCTTTATGTTTGTATAAAAATATATGCTTTTTTCTTCGTTTTCTTCTTCTTTTCTGTCTGTCAAATGAAATTAACAAAATTTAACTAACGAAAGGAACAAACAACGAACATATCTATGATCAAGAGTGGCATTACTGAGGACACAAAATGTGAAGACATTCAGATAGAATTATGAAGAAAAAATGAGAAGATTACAAACCAATCGCTTCAAATATGTCTAAACCATTCGTTCATTTTAACCGAAAAGTGTCACATACAACTTAGAATTATGTTAACTTAAGCAAGAAATTGAAAGTGGTGAAAATTATTAAAAAAAAAAAAAATATTTCATGGCATTTAATTTTAACGTTCAATAGCTCAATTTCATTGATTAACCGGGAGCCGATTTAAACGCAACACAAAATAAGAGTCCATTGTGCGCCTATATGTACGGTTGGATCACAAGAATGCATTTCGAATTAAGTGGAATTTTGAATGAAATAATCGAGAAGGAGAGAGAAAGAAAGACAGACAGACAGACAGAGAGAGACACATTTCATACCGACATAACAATATTGCGATGCTAATGCTTATGAATGGAGGACAACCGCACCCTAACCGAACAAACACATGCACAGCCAATTTGTTATAATTTTTTCTGTATATTTACTGCGAACACAGGCCCGACGACGATATTTTATTCGTCTCTTTTATTTTCGTCGACTTCTTCTACTTCTTCTGGTTATTTATATTTTTCTCTTGATATTATTTATTAGTGTGGTTAAATAGTGAAGAATGTCTCTGCTTTTCATCAATTTCGATTTCATTTCAGTTGCTACTGCTGTTTTTGTTTAACTAACCTTCGTTCCAGCATGTCACTTTCATTTGGTGCTCACACCAACCGAATGTGATCTTGAATTTTTGAATTGTTCTCGGAATATTCGTGCTCCGTATGCAGGCATAGTCAACTGTTTTTCTTCTTTTCTCTCTCTCTCTCTCTGTCTCACTCTTCTCTATTTTTCTTCTTTTGGTTCTACTTTTGTAAAGTATTTTTCCATTGCATTCCATTGTACCGAACAATTGTTTTTTGTTTGCTATTTATCGATACAATATAAAGAGAGGAATTTAAACTTTTCCAAGTATATGACAATTATTGACGAAGCGATCGTTCCAATTTTATTTCCTAGATTTTTGTCGGCTTTCTTTATCGCTAAACATTACGATATTTCTATCACTTGGCCCACATATTCTTGTTTTCGGTTTACCTTTTTTTACTTTTTCTCTAAAAAAAAGTAACGTACTGGGTTTTTATGGTTTTATCGCAAATGTTTGCAAAAAATTACTAACGTTTATCACATACCGAAAAGAAAACAAAATGATAGCATTTGAAAAACAACAAAATTATATCGAATGACACATCAAATGACTCGACTAATGTGGTTTATTGGTCTCGACAAAATGACTCATTCAAACACAAAAAAATTATGCCAATAAACGAACTACAGTGTGCCTTTGTAACCGAATTTCATAAAGACTAGCAAAAATGCAAATTAAAAAGTATAAACACGTGTGCGCGCGCGTTACACCCAAACTCATATAACATGGAAGCATGGCGGCAGCAACAATTTCAAAATCCAAATTTTCAACCTTTAGGCGTGTTCATCTCAAAATTCCAAAAGCCAAAGTACATATTCCAATGCGAAATTAATATGACGATCTTTGTGCGTTTACAAATATGAATTTCCTGTTGCTTTCACGTTCAATCTACAGTTGAGCATTCAATTTGGCATGAAGAGGAATAAAAAGAGTAATCGTAAAGAAAAATGTCCTTTACATCGTTTTGCTTTCACGCTCCAAATACCACACACATACACTTGCACATACATAACTGCATTACGTAAATTCCATTTCTAAGCATAATGGTAAAACATTTCAGAACCGATGTTCCGTTCTTGACACATTGTTAACAATGTTTGAAGCTATTCTGAATTTTTATTATTCAAATCGAATCGAATTCATTATCGTGTTAAAAAAATTTTAACGAGAAATACAGTTGACAGTGGGAAAGAGTATGAGTTCGTATTACAATGGAATGAGAGAAGAGACGAACAAGATTTTGCGTTCAGTTATAACGTCATCATATCCGGGGAGAAAAAATTTAAATATCGCTTCGTCAAGTCAATAAAAACAAATAAGTGAAGACGAAGAGGAAGTGGCCCAAACGATGGAAAAGGAAGGGAAGAGAAAAATCTCATTAATTCATAAAATTGTGTGTCATATTTTGTGTCCCTTTCATTTCGATGGTGTTAAGAAGTGAGTTGATCTTTGTCTATGGTTTCATCATTTGTCTCATGAACATAACAGTGAATGACTAAAAAAACGGCAACGGTTGTGTCATCATCATCAATGTTGAAGATGATGAGGGGTTGTTGATTCATACATATATAAGAGACCGCGTTATATGTGCACATCGACACAAAAAAACAAATACAAACATATCAAATAACTACCCATAATTCTTTGAAGTTTTTGGAACTTGAATAGAAATCATAAATAATAAATTTTCCAGTTTGACGGACAGGAATGCGTTCGGTTGCTCTTACTGTCATTCATTTGCTATTCAATCATGTTTTCATGTCTATCGCACACAACATGCTTTCATACGCTCGCTAAAACCAATTTGGCCTATGTTATTACAAATACGTGTACATTGGTATACATATAGGAATCGATGGTTCTTTCGGTTTTTGCCAAATACGGAAGAAACTAATAGGCAATGAAAGTCAGAACGACATTAACAATAGAACTATATGTCAATGGACGTATAATATGCAAAACTTTGTGCCCTGATATTTTTCTCGTCATTCGTTAACGTTCAATTGAACGATTTCCGACGTGTAGAAGTGATACGATACCAAAACCCACAACAACAAGAATAATTATTTCTTTTGCTATAAATGCCCAATATCGACGATTTTTCTATATCAACTTCTTATTGGCGCGCATGCTATCACATTCGTTTAAGACCCAAATCAACGCCAGATATTATCACTAGATATATATATTTTGCCAGACGGTATTTTTGGTATATTTAGATAGACCCAAGAAAAAAACGAAAATGAATGCACTATAAAAAAAATTATATTGAAGAATTATTGCCCATATAAAAAGGGCCGGGTGAGCATTCAAGATAGAGCCAAAGAGGCAGAGTGAAAGAGAAACACACATACTCGTTTTTATCGAAGGACAATCAAATGTATTTGATGTAATGTGACGCCAAGTCATATGCCGGTAAAGTTTTAATGCCAAAAATGCGTGCGAAAGAAAGATAGGCATAAAACACACAAAAACTTTGGAATTGGAAATGGTCTCGCATGGCAACTGAGCAAATACCATTCGATATATCCATAAGGGCTTTTATTTTAACAGTAAAATTGGTCTTGCTGACGCTTTGACATGGTTCTCTTACTGTCTAGCTGTGGTGCATATATACATTTCGATTGAAATATTATAAATTCATCACAAGCCCAAGAGTCAATATGGCGACGCTAAGTGACGTTAAACGAAGATTAATGCACATTCGTGAACCAACAACATTTGATACCACTGTCGAGTGTCTCTGTTTGTATGTGTATGACCGAGGTAGATTTTACAATAGAGTGGCACGGGCGTTGCGATCAAATTGCAAATGCATTTGGCTTTTTGCCGGTATCGGGTTGATTTTCATCAATGCACTTCTATATAACATTGGCTCATTGTTGAGCGGTCGTTTTGTCTTTGGTTTTATTCAACCTATTCAATATGCATTTTAAAGATTGGGAACACACACTTCACACATAATAATTGTATAAATATGCATATTTATCAGTTACTGACCCTAACATAACCAACACCGAAAAATCCCATTTATATATTTTTTTTGAACATTTTATGTCATTTCGTTACGTCAAATTAAAACAACATCGATTAGTTTTGTGAGTGACTGTGTTAAGTGTTAAGGTTGAAAAGAACGCATGCGATTTGAATTCAACGATACCATTTAAAATGGAATTATTGCAAGTATTCATTTGTTGGGTACGAGAGCGAACATATGCGCATATGTTGCTTTTTTGTGTATAATGATAGTTAAAACTGAACGCTTCACTGAAATCGCAAAGGGCACACAAATGAATATACACTAAAATAACAGCCGCTAAACTGTCGAATTGACTTAACTCTTGAATTCATCATTTTGCTCGATGCATTTTTTTATTTTCTTTTTTTCCATCATCGCTGCTGTCGTTGTTGTTTTCATTTCAATTTTGGTCGTTTTATGTGCCAACTTTTTCAGTATCGTTCAAATATCTGTCATTTATTACATTGTATTTGGTGTACACATCTTTTAAGTGACTCTGGAATTTCGTTTTGTATCATCAATACTCTTTCGCCATGCATTCACTCACACACATTCGAATACATTGCGGGTATTGGTTTCAATGAGCATATATATATATATTTCTTTTAGTGGCAAATATGCGAGAATAAATTAAATTTTGTCAGAATATCATGCCTTTCGAAGAAATGCAATTCGTCAAAGACGACCGAAGGAGATGGTGATTCGTTGAATCAATTGCATTGATGATGTTTATAAGAAATGGGCGCTTTGAATAAAATTGGTCTCAAATAACATGTCCGGCATTTGTGGAAATGAAATTGCCAATTACCAATATTCTAAAAGCCGAAAGAAGGGAGCAGGAAAGAGAAAATGTTATTTATCTGTTTTGTTAAAGTCAAAACAGAGTCAAATCATTTTCATTGACAACATTCACTAATATTACGACAAGACGCAAAATGGAATTGTTGATTGAACACATTACACCAAGAACGAAGAAAAAAACTGTATTAGGTTCTTGTGGCTTACACTAAGGCAAAATCAGCTCGACGCGCGTACGCACAAATGATCTGCAGTGATGAAACCATCAAGCGAGCATAAAAAATAAAGATATATTGTAAAATTTCTCAATTTATTTATCAACGTTGTTTGTTTCGTATTTTTGGTAAGTTTTTGGGTAGACCATATGGTTTATTTTGAGTGTGACTGAATTTTTTCGTGCTTGTACGCTTTTAATTTAGTATTTGCTGGTTGGGTTTTACAGTTTGTTTGCCCATCCTTTATATCGCTTGTTGCTCTTATTTTGAGTTCGTCTCTATTTGTATGTGCATGCGTTTTTTATCACTTGAAATTTATTTACTTTTTTCTTAAATTTGTCCATCGTTTGAGGTAGAATGTCTTCAGATTAATAAATATAAGTTTCATCTGTTGAATGAAAGGAATATCACACTCCTATCGTCCTATCCCTCTTTCTCCTGCACTCGAATGTATTATATTATAACCCGAATATTGCTGATAATTCGATCGTTGCTTCTTCGACTGATTATTAAACCATTTGCATTCGATGCATGAATTTCAATAAAGCCGAGCAAATATTTTTCCGTATATTTCATGAACATGTGAACTTTGATAAGCGCTAATGTTGAGTGTATTTATAGACTATGAAATGAGTGCAAAAGAATAAGAAAAAAGTCCAGGATAATAATACCATTATAAAGAAAAGACGGCAGTAAAAAAATACTTCGTAAACAAACGAGAAGAATGCATGAATGGTATGTTCATTTTATACACATATACACCAAATGCATACATTGAATATAGAAAAGTGATGAATACACGAAGCTAACTCTACTTATAATAGTATTAAAATGTAGAGAGGCCAAATAGAAAACACACTAAACCGATAAATGGCAAACATTTCTTACAACGAAGAACGTCTCACTGCTGATTGTAAACGTCATAAGAAACAACGTGAAAGAAAGAAAGAAAAAAATAGAACAACAACAGCAGGAACTGAAAAAATAAACATACTGTGAAAACTTTTGTTGCACTATCATGTTTAGATGGTATAGTTATAAAGCACTTTATCGTCAGTTGTCTACATTATATTACACACACTGTATTTACTGTGTTTTTGTGCGTATTTCTCTATTCTCGTTCTTCTCTTTGCCAGTCTTAAGACGAATGTTTATTCTCCTTTGGAGCACAATTGTACATTCTCCTTACCAATTTCAAATCTGTTAAATGTGCATGTAAAGATTTGATCCGTGATTCGAATGTGTATGTGAAGGATATCCGTTAAATGAGTTAATCCAAACTAATTACTCACAGACGCTTCTTAAATATTTTCTCACAAAATGCCGTTTGTATTTTTTTTCTCTCAAATAAATATGAGAATTGTAAATATTTTCATTTTTCAATTTTCTTCATTACTACACAATTATAGCTGTTGTGCTACATGAAATGCATTACAAACTGTGCAGTTATGTCAAACTTAAGTGCATTTTCTATTGGAAGATGTCCAATAATGATACAACATTTAATATCGATTTATACACTCAAACTCCAGACAGTTTGAAGAACTTTCTTTTTCATTGTTTTGAGAAACTTGGTGAAATCTTCTCGAATTAAACTCGAAGTTTCTTGATCGATGATGTTTTTATCGAATGTGCTTCGTGTGATTAGACAATATCGGTTTCAAACATAAACATGTCACTTAACAGGTGTTGACGTCTTGAGTTACGACGATTTTAAGTGTCATCATCATCCAGAAAATCCATAAACTTGATTTTGACCCAACAATGGATGAATTGCCTCAATGACTGAATGACGCTGTTCCAGTGTCTATAAATAAATATATTCGAAGAAAAAAACTGCTAGCCCAAGATTCCTGGTAGTGATAAATTCCAGAGTATTTGATAGACTTTAGCGTCGTTTAAAGTCGACACACTAACATACGCCGGCTTAGGGATTAGAGCATCAATGTTCCGGTTTATGTGCGGGTAATAAAAAAATAAATCATGAATGCGTGCTCTATAGCAGTATGAACTTGACAGTGGAAGTAAAAACTGTTGAAAAAAAAACTGCTTCATTTGCTTAATCATCATTTCTCAAAAGTGTTGTTATTCAACAAGCCGGCGATTTTATTACCAATAAAAATCGTGTAACTTAATAACAGTCTCATTCTTTCTTTCACTTTTGTGATTTTAATTCTCCATATCAATTGGGTCATTCAGTTATTAACGCAAACGAAATTTGTTGGCGTGTTTGACGCTTATTTCCAGTACGTTCAAGTGCTAGTTCGACATAGATTGAAGATTAATCATCAACCATGCTCTATGCGAGAAAATTTGATGGATTTTTCAAACCATGAAATTAGTTAATAGTTTTAGTTCCCATGTTGAATCAGACAATTTTATTGACTGTGACTTTGATGGCTAAGGAAGTTTTTGTGGCGGCGTCATCGATCTTTGATCATAAAACAAGACTCACCGAAAATTCTTATCCACAAGACTGGAAAATTCGCTGAGCATGAAAACATTTTTCTGTTTATTATTTCATTTTTACTTCTGACCAGAAAAACGACTGGGCTAAAAACTATTGAGGAAACAAAAGTGATTTGGTCATAATTAACAACCAAAAAATTTTTGAACAAAAAAGTTCTTGTATACAATGGATACGTTATGTAAAAAAAATGTTCAAAATCATAAAAACAATGACACATCCTGTTGTTTAGATTTTATGTATGTGAAGCGTCCGGGTTGAAGTGCGCATTCGGAAGAATAAAACTATTTTATGTATTTAATATTTCGCGCATAGCAACAGGATAGACAACGCACACGAGTATACAAAAATTTAACGGTTATAATAAGAACTATATAAAAAAATCATGTTCAAGTTCGAATACCAAATTTAGTATGAAATATTATGATCATAGTACGATCAAAATAACGCGTGTAAATGTTCGTTTTCACGCAACGCCAATCAATGGCGTAAACACATCAGCATTAGTCGTTGTCTTTATAGCCGTATGATTTTGAAAAATTCCATGTGTCAAAAGCTATAAGCTCGACCAAATTTTATTTGTGAACGGTGGATGTTGATAGTTTTCGTTTTCCGGAAGCAACCACCATATACGTGCTGAGCGAATGAACGCGCATCGAAAATTCAACGCGATTCTCGAACGTTTTATGAATATACATGAATTTTTGTGAGTGAATGAATGAGCGTGCACCCGTTTGCTTATACGCTTGTGACATGGTTGTGTGTATTATCGTGTAAAGAAAGAACACCGACTATACCGGGAATACCGATTCGAGCATGAATAACAGAGAATGAAATCAGTTGAAGCAAAAAAGCACACCAAACTATTCCATGCCCAGAGCCATATAATCATCAAATTCATAGTACATTCGACAACAGCCAAATGAAAAATTTATATTTTCTACTTATAAACGTATGCGAAGTGTGTAGTTGCAAGAAGCAACACTCTGTTTGGTTGAGGCTTTAAAGAGCGAAAAATCTAAAGTTAAAAAAAATATTGAAATGTATTGTAGCTTGTGTGTTTGTGCTTTGTGTTCCGATGATGGTTCCATCACAATGATATTCTACAATGGGTTTTTTCTTCGTCGCTCTCTCTTTTCCTCATTGGATATATCGCATTCTTTTGGATTGTGCCTGGTTTTTTTTTCGTTGTTGTTGTTGTTGTTCTACAATACTTACATTACATTTTACATCAACTATTATTGTTATTACAACTTTCATACACATCGTTCGTTTTGAAATGAAAACGGATATTGATAAATAAATTCAAAATGGAAAAAAAGTGTACGTTTCACTCAATCTGTGTTAGCTCAGACGCAAACACCACAAATAAAATGCTCAAAAAAAACAACACAAACACATATCGAGTTTATGCATTTTGAAGAATTTTTCATTTCATTCGTCTATGTATATGTTTTTTTTTGCTTCTGCAAAGAAGTTGTATAGTGCATCTAGTAAGAACTATTATGATAACAATGTAGATATAATGCGAACGCCCGATTGAACATTGATTTCGACTATTGAACGAGCTATAACCACTCGGTGAGGAAAAAAAATAGATAGACACAAAGTACGGATAATAATATATACGGGCAAAAATAGATATATGATCATTTTCGTTGTTATTTTCTGGTCTTGTTATATGTATCTTTTTTACCTCGAGTGCATTTGCCAGAGCAGTGATTATAATTTTGAAAATAATTTCAACTATTCGAAACCCATGTAAACACTAACATAAACTCATTCGGTTGTAAATCACGAAATAAAGATTTACATTTATCGCATGCAACGACTTTTTTCTTTCTTTCTTTTTTTATTGTTTTATGTTCGATATAAGTTATCACTATGATAATATAAACAGTAGTTATCAGCTAAGCGTGATTTAAATAGCATTTTATCATATATGCCACTGTATACTAGGGAAATATTCCAAAAATAGCTTATCGAACCTTAATATATTTCCAAAACGAAAAAAAATCAAAAGGAGTGAAAAAAATTCAAAATGCGACGTGACATTTATGACAAATGAATCAGAAAGAAAGACCGTTGCCACAGCAATGCTGTTGTCCCATAGTGAGTTGGCAACTCAAATTGCACATTATCATTTATGGATTTTTGAATTGAATGAAACGTTTCGTTGTATCAAGACACGTACATATGACATTCAACACCAAAAACACAACGTCGTTTTTCGTCATTGTTGCTATCTATAAACTAATTGATGCTACTATGCTGTGGCATTTTTTTCTGTTTGTTAAATATTGTGCGTGTGCGCACAATGAAATGCAAAGAACAGGTCATATACTGAGCATAGATATTTATCCGAGATATTTTGTGAGAATCCGATAATTAACGCAGCAGTCCATGCATTATTGCTCCTTCTAAACGAAGTGTGTGTTAAACTCCAATTGGCGTGTTGGCACAACTACACTTTACTGAACTTTTGAATTACAGCAAATTCATTCTCATTTTTGTATGCTATGAGTAGCTGGTAGTGAGTATATACTATATCAGTGGTGCGATTTTTAAAATTCCAACGGTATACAATATGTATACCTTTGTATACAGTATACAAAAAAAATCCCGAAAATGAATTTGTAAAATTGGGTATGGTTTTATCACTTGGGTATGTTCTGCAAAATTGGAGGGTGATTCAAGAGGCTCATATCACTTTACTCTATCGATAGGGGAGGGTAGGGACCAGTAAAGTAACATGAGTAACTCCATGTCACTTTACCCTATCGATAGGGAAGGGGCCCCAACCCCTTCCCTATCGACACGGTAAAGTGGTATGCAGTTACTCCCTCTTGAATTACCCTCCAATTTTGCAGAACATACCCAAGTGATAAAACCTACCCTGAGCCAGATTAATTCGCTACTAAAATTCCTTTTATCGCGACCAAGATGGTGAATTTTAGCACATAATGGAATTTTTCTTGTATACTGTATACAGAGGTATACATATTGTATACCGTTGGATAGGTATAAATGAGTACAACAATATTGACCCAAGAGGGGTGCCCTACCCCCCATGGTATGGGAGGTATGCCCTCCGAAGTATTTTTGAACCTCCCCGTGAAAAACGCCCCCTAGCGGGAATTTTGAAAATCGCACCACTGATATAGTATATACTCACTACCAGCTACTCATAGCATACAAAAATGAGAATGAATTTGCTGTAATTCAAAAGTTCAGTAAAGTGTAGTTAAGCCGGCGTTGTTTACCTTAAACACAATACGATGGAAGGGGTAATAATGCACAGATCGACACTCATACTTATACACTCACACGGATGTGCTGTGCTTTATACTCACACAAAGATGCTCGCTCGTACATCGCAGATAAACGAGGAAAACAATGAGTTAGTGTGTAAGCATGAACGTCGATCTGTGCGTTATTACTCCTTCTAACGAATTGTGTTTAAGTCAAACACGAAGAGGTGTAATGCGCTCAATAAGCGTAATGCTTTGTTTGCCGAACTTCGTATAGACAGTGCCATCTATATATAGAATGGGATATTATTTCACAAGTTTGAGAATGAGCGCATATGTTATTCCAAAAATTGTTGAAAAATAATTTAATAAATTGTTTCATTTTTTTGTTTTGAAAGTGAAGTTAGCACAATTAGCATTAGATAATTTCTATTTAAAAAAAACATAAATTTATATGCGTTTTAATTTAACTTAAAAAGCCTCGGGTGTAGAGTGTGTAGATCTTGTAGAAATGATTTTGTTAAAATCTCCATACGTAAACTCATAAGTGTGAGTGTGACATTTGACAGATAGATACAAAACGTAATGTTATTGTTCTCTTACATACTTGTCATACACTCGTGCGAATTATTCTGTTCTGTTAAGTTCGTTTATTCCGTTCATTTATTTTATTTATATTCTTAATCTGGCAATCACATCGCAAAATTGCGTAAAAATGGCAGATTCTATTAACAGTTTTATTGATCTTGACACCGGCTGTATAAAATATCCTGATGGAGACTTTACTTTTATATTAAACTTTATTCTGTTTAGTTCGCCAAAAGATAGAGTGAGGGCGTTAGTGTGACAGATTTCATATAAAAAAGCTACTGTATTAGAGATCTTCAAACACGTCGATTGAAGTCTTGTACACAGTTCATTTAGAAGGAGCAATAATGCATGGAGTGTTGCGTTAATTATCGGATACTCACAAAATATCTCGGATAAATATCTATGCTCAGTATATGGTCGGAAAAGAATTTAGAGTTGCTGTTTGTTCAATGACGTTAATTGTATTACATTAACTTTCACAATTTCATTTCGCATTTGATATTAATACATTAAATAATTTACATAAAAATTCGGCATTCATTGCATAGGCAATACAATTGACGAATGTTAAAAATCAACTTACATTTAACGATTATGATACGTCTGTTCTGAATTTCGTCAGCTGAAACGAGACATAAAAAGAAACATATTGTTAGATGGGTAAATTTTTTTCCATGGATATTTGATAAATATAAAAATAAAATGATGGGTTAAAACTATTCACGCAGTACTGTGTCGATTAAGCGGTTTGCATGAGTTCAATGAAATAGAAAAAAAACTACCAGACTCGAATTTGTGTTGATGGCTTTACAGCTATAACAGTATAGATTTTTCCATTTTGATTTGTTTTCGAAATTCCAAGTAAAAATGTAATTATGAATGAAGATTGTATAATGGAAACTGATGGTAATTACAAATTACATCATTCGTTACATTCATTTGGATGGGCTACTATTACTAGTTACGATGGGCGGCTATGATTAAATTATATGTTATTCCAACAAGTAAAAGAGGGTTTTATTCAAATTTTTTGCTAGATAAACACCATGAACTAGAGAAATAGAAACGCAGAAGCAACGACAAGTTGATGTCATTTTAGTTGTAAACAAACGATGCGAACGAAATTTAATTGAAAATATATATAGATATTTATTATTTTTATTTATTAAATTGAATAGAATTAATTCTTTTCCAATTGAAAACACCGTGTGAAATGATTGAAGTAATAAGATGGAAAATATTAATAAAATTTCGATTGCTTTGAAAATTTTAATTATCAACACGCGGCATAATAAATCAGCCGTACACAGGATGGTACTTGTAGTTCAATATTTACAATCTCGATGTTGTTCGATCCAGCGCCGCCAAACCAAATCATAAATTGCATGCACACCTCATGCACGTAAATACATTTGAGATGAATGGGTGTTTCAGGTTCTTTAGTTCTTTATCGCTCATTCAATTTCCCTGTATGATGTTTGTGGCGTTGGTTTAGCTAACGATGTAAATTATTTGGTTAAATTGCGTAGATCGCGTTTAAATGGCATTTGCGTTTCAATTGGCGCGCAAAGCTCATTCAACCATGGTGTGTATATGTATGAAAACATGAATTTTATGAGTGTACATTAGCGATCAGCATGTGTGCCCGAGCGTCAAGCGCGAACTGGTCAGATAGCAATGAAGCGCAAATTAAATGTAAAAAAAATCTCACATATCATTGTCATAATCGTTGTACAAACATTTTTCGCATTCCAATGAAATCGAAATTGAAACGACAGAGAGAGAGAGAGAGAGAGAGAGAGAGAGAGAGAGAGAGAGAGAGA
>NW_022197577.1:4083108-4144558 GCF_009176525.2 Contarinia nasturtii
AGAGAGAGAGAGAGAGAGAGAGAGAGAGAGAGAGAGAGAGAGAGAGAAAGAGTGAGTTAGATCAACAACCAACAATAAAAAAGAAGCAACGTGGTTTTGTCGTTTTCATCATTGTACAATCATCACTAAAGTATGTGATAATAAAATAGCGCCTCTCATTTTCTATGTTAAAAAAAACCATTTGAATGTAATGTACTAGTTCGTGCTGTCTGTTATTGAAATCAACAAGCAAAAAAACAGCAATTTTGATATACAAATGTGTGTGTGTCGGAAAAAAGAATCACTTGTTAGATTTGTTTCCAATGCGAATCGCGATCACTCATCTAAATATGTAACTAAATGGTGGCGTACGCATTACATTGAAAGGCATTTAATAGTACAAGCATGATATCGCGGCGATAAATTTTTGTTAACTTGAACGCCATTTGATTTGAAGTGTGAGTGTAGCGAAAAAAATGCTTTAAACAAAGTGATTGGTTCAATCGCTTATAAATCACATTCACTCATTCAAAGGCTTACAAATGTCCATCGTTTACATTTCTGGCTATAAAAATCGAACGCTAGCGAGATCGAAAATAGACGTCGACGTAGACGGCAATTTAAATGTATAAAAAAAATATATACAAAAAACTATTTTTGAAATGTGCAAAAAAACCAATTCTTCTGCCGAGTGTTGGGGCTTTGCCACACAAATTATAATATAATAGTTGGGAAGAAAATCGCCGTCAACAAATTATGTGAAATTCCGACGAAAAATGAATAAAAGCACACACACATACAAACATAAAAAATAATAAACAAAGACCAATAAATAACAAATACGTGAAGTACTTTCAATGTTTATAACAAACAAATGCACACCATTTGTAACACAATCGAGATGCTTATGAAAAAAATCTATACTCTATTACATCAACGCAAATCAAAACCAATGTGTCGAGATTTCGAGAAAATCAAAACCAATGTGATGTTGCCTATTAACGCGCGGACACTGAACCAATTGGCGCGGTGGAATGTGCGCGAGAAGGTTTTGTAAAAAAAAAGAAACAGGAACACGCCTAATAGCACAATTCCATTTGGTAAATCGCAAATATACGACAATAAAAATGTGTATTTGAAGAAGAAAACGTTTTGTGGTTTTCTCTATAAGTGTTTGACTCTTGTTGTTCTTAAATAATGTAAATCGAATGCGCCAAGGCCGTATTATAATATAAGCTACAAATAAATCTTTCAATCGGAATACATATTTATCTGACTTTTACGATTCCATTAAGTTAAACCATTGGATACGAGTGTAGACTATACAGATTTTCTTTTTCATTCGAAATCACTACAACACCTTTGTTTTCTTCATCTTGTTTTCTGTCATGAATAGCGCTTGGAATGCATGTGCTGGGTGTATCGATTTTGCAATTTTCTTTCGTTTTGCTTTTTTGAGATAATGTTTACAAAAATCACACGAAAGTGTCGATATTACACTCACAAAACATGAAAATGATATTTTCTTACAATGTATTAGATTGAAAGTGTGACAGAGTGTGACATGGATATAAGAGGCTAAACTGAATGTGCGAAATAGAAAAAGGTCAAAATAAGATTAGCACTTTTTTTAAATCGTTTAACAAAGCGCGTATACACATAAAGAGGGCAACACACAATTGTAACATTTATGCAATAAGAACATGTCAAATCGAATGATTATTTAAATTCCGATGTCTTCAAAGAATTTGTTTCGTGTGTGTTGGAGTAAATTGACCCGAAGATTATACGATTCAAAGATGAGTGGATTAATTTTATTCGGTGGTAAACAATTTGACATCAATGAAAATAACTTTTGGAATTCAGAGTATTTTTTTAAAATCCGTATCTTTATAAGCTAGCTTAGGAAGATATAGAGGAAAAAAAATATTCTGCCCCTTATTTTACATTCTTTTGATTTAGATTTGATTTTTATTGTGTGAAATAGATGTAGTTCATAGTAAACAAAAAGATCCAAAGCAGTTTGAATAATTCATGTTGTGAACAGAGAAAAAATTCGGTCCGATTTCTAATAGAATAATAACAATAATTTTAGCTCTGATTTAGGTACCAACATTTATCATCTTCTCTATTTTGTCGGCAGGTTTGCGTACGCAAAATGTGATTGAATTTAAATAGAAAAAAAATCAGAAGACAAACACGAACATCAAAGTGAGATTTCACTAAATCGAAAGAATAAGAAAACCGATGGACGAGAGTAGATAAATTCACCAATTAAATTATTTGTACGGTTCAGTCTATTTTTAGCATGGAGTCTGTAATAGAAGACGCAATTAGATGTCATAGACAAATACGCACCGAATTTCGTGTTCGAGGGCGACGTAATTCACAGGCATATTACAATAAGTTGAAGAGAATGAGATGGTGGGTCGCTTAGTAACCGACACCGAACCTTCTAACACTAATTTGATTCGACTTCGATTCATTCCAAAGACGAACACACACACATAATACGGTATGAGTATGAAATTTAATGGAATAAAACACCGAAAATATAAGTGTTGAATAACATGAGGCAAGCTCCGAGTAAGAGAATACCAAGTCTTCTTTGCGTAATATTCTATGTGAGTCCAAGAGTAAAACTATAATTCGAAAATGTTTCATTTCTCATCAACGACAGAGAGAGGGCAAAAGCAACACTTGAAACAACTCTGATGAATTGTTTTCGTTAGTATATAATCATGTGTCTCTCTTCTTTTCATAGAAGTTGCGCGTCCAGAAAATTATTTTACGGAGTATTCTGAAAGTGTTTCTGACATTTTTTTTCTTTCGAATTCTCTTCTCTTTCCTTTTTTTGCTTGCATATGCGTTGTTGATGATTACCTTTTATAAAACGGTTACAATACCGTGTCATTTGCGGCAACAATGTGCGCAAGAAACGACGAAATCAACAAGAAGAAAATAACGAATCATAAAAAAGAACTTGAAGTTAAATACTCGAAAATGAAGACGAAAAAGGTCGGCACATGAATTTTACACACATTCTAATGTTTGGCTTTGTGTGGTTCTCTTACTTTGTATATTTTTTTTTTGTTCTTTCGATTCTTTCACTTCAATCCACACATAGACATACACAGAGAATTTCGGAAAATCGAAAATCCAATTTATATTGCTGTAATTACAATTAGTATACAACGATGAAGCCACATATGAAGTTCGATATTTGTACCGAAAACGACTACGACCAAAAAGAATGAAGATTAAGTGCGTGCGTTGTGCATGACAATGAAACAAAACTCGGCGCGAAACCGAATCAAAACTAACTAACAACTTATGTTATGTTTAGCTGTTTTATGTTTGTTGTTTGGGATTTCGATTTGGAATTTGTTCGTTCGTTCGTTCAATTTTTTTTTCGGCAAGTAGATGTAATGGTTGAGAGCGCTTTAGAACAAAAACCCGAGTGTGTATCGAATGTGTCTAACGGTATAGGTATTTAAAAAAATTGTTCGAAGTTTTGTTGTTCTTTTTGTTTGTTTCATTTTGAGGCATTCGCATAATTTTCTTTGACTTTATTTTTGCAAATACGCACATCGTGATTCACTTCGGTTTGAGCCACATGAAAGAAAATTCGTGCAATCAAATTCGCAATAAGCTTTCACAAGCGACCAAAACTCAAATGCAAAACTGGGTTCATTAACTGAAGAGAATGTGAATGAGAGAGTAGAAGAAAGGTATAGAGAAAAGAACTTGGCAAATTTTGGTTAGGTAGTGTGTCTTTTTGTTGTTGGGCCAGAGTCCAAATGTTGAAACAATGCGCAAAATCCTCTTTGCTTGACTGATATGTATAATTATACATACCGTACTTTGACCCCTATGTTTCTTTAAAATTCAAAATCATTGTGTGAGCATTCAAAGAGACACTCACACATGCATCTATGTAAAATGCCAAAACGACGTTCAATATCGAAATAAATCATTTCCACTAGACTGTACTTAATTACCATTGTTTTTATAGCATTTTCTTAACTGCACATAAATCAATCATCATTTAAATAGGAATTGGCTACATCTAGTATTCAAAATATGATTATCCCATGAAACGAACCTGTTAGCTACAGTTTTTACAGCATGTTTTTAAAAATGCCTACATTTTCACTGAATTTTCTAATAATATATATGATACGATTCTAATCGAAGCGAATTTTAAATTAAATTATGCGTAAAATCATCTTGTTAAATTTAGACGAAATCTATTCAAACTTTGAATTTTAAAGTGATTATGACCAATTGCTATTCTGGAGTTGTGCCGATCAACTTGAAAATCATTCGAGAAAAATTCTGATGGAGCATGACAATGCACCATTTTCAATTAAGTTTTAAAATTGAAATTTATTAATTAGAGCTGTCGTTGTTATAATTACCAACCAACTAGCAACAAATTTATTCCAATGATATAAAGATGCATCGAGTTGAAAGCATTTCCATTGAATTTTTTAAATGAAAATATATGGAGCTCATCAATTAATGAGCTCTATTTAACATAAACGACTGTAGCTATTTCTATATTAAAACATATTTGACTCTTAAACGATCCATTTTTCCCGAGTTTTCTTTTATTTAATCTAGCATTTTAGCTATGTTGTTTATGTCATTTCGAATTCGAAATTCTTTTTTTTCTTGTTTTTCATCTTTTTAGATAATTTGATACATTCCCGGTCGATTTAAATTTGTTAGACATGTTTGGAAAACGATGACGGTCATTATTGTTGCGTGTTTAACAGCACTAACAAAGTAACGTATATATTTCCACATTGAATATAGAGAAATGTTTCGGGAATGCATTCAAAGGTTCCGATGTATACGAGAAGTGTGATTAAGCGAGAGGCAACGAGCGCGCAAAATTCAACCCGGGAATCCGAAAAGCTAAACTCCATTAATTTCGAATGCTAAACACGAAAGCACCGGCATAAACTCACAAATTTTCTCATTAATTTTCATTTGGATCTTATTTGTTTCGTTCGATTTCACATGGTGCACAAACACACACACACGCAAACACACTGAAAAAGTGCTGACGAGTCTTAATAATATGACTCGTACACATAAAGAGACATCCAATGGAATTCATGCGGTGATTGTGTGTATTTTATCAGTTCAGAAAGAGATGAAATGAAAATGAAGCGAATTCGCTTTTAGTATAAGACGACCGTGTTTGTCCTCTTTTACATGGTTCAAATTTCATGTTGCTTTTATCGCATTGCTTAATTTACATACAAACCGAGAAAAAAAGTAAAAATTATGGATGTTATTACGGTGTTCCATCTTCTTTTCGTAAATTACACCCCAAAAATTATTTTATATTGACTTCAGAGAAGAAACCATACAAAATCACCAGCTACACACATTGTGTGAATGCATAGGCTTCGAATGTTTCAATTTGTATGTGGTTTGCGTTCTTTTTTTGGCATAACATTACTGTACTCAGCATTGTTCTTGCTTCTTGGGTGTGTTTGTACGAGTGTTTTTGCAACGATAACTGTGCGTTTCGTCTGCCTGGAGAATTATCACCATCCAAATTGAAATAAAAGTGAACGGAGAACAACGGCAGCATGATGGTGTTGGCCATAAAAATGTCTATTTTCTCTTGATTTACCGAGATTAAACTTGAATATGCGATATGCGTACGAAGCGGTGAATTGTATTTATATCATTTCAAGAGTGAATATGCTCGTTTAGGTACCCCAAAACATACATATTAAAATGCGCTTTAAATAATTTACGAAAGATTCGCTTTGTGGTTCTCTTCTCTTCATTCCATTTTATTTTTCATATTTTCGTTTTGATTCTTAACGCTGCCTTTTTTATGCCATCTTTTGAATGGCATTCATTGCGTAAATTATTTCTTATTTAACAAATTTATATTGTGATATGTTCCAGTTACATTCATTTGAACTTGAACATTGTGAATACAAAAGCAATGACAGTTCTTTTCACTTTTCAAGCCGGTCAATTGCCATATTTGTCCGTTCTCTCTTTCTCTCCTTTTTCTCGCTGCTCACTGACAATGGTCAGTAATTTACGGTCAGTGAATGAATTCAATTTATCAGGACAATGTACCGCCTCGATTATCATTTTCAGATAAATTTTTATACTTTCTAACCAAGGGAAATCCATCGGCTTCAGAAAATTTCTTCATTATTTTTCCCTTTTGAAATTTGCTCCGGAAACCGAGTGAAAAATGTACATTGATTCCAAGATAATAACAATGAAGCCTTATCTTGAACAAATAGTAGCAATGTCTGAACTTTGACTGCACCTCATAAAAAAAAGTGTTCGACACTACGGGAAGAATGCCAAAGAAATGTACGTGTTGGCAAAATTGACTTGAACATTGAACCAGTCGAAATGTGACGACCATGAAAAGAGGCATCAAAAAGGAGAAAAACATTGAGTTAAATGGGTACCACATACTGTAACAGTCAAATAAAAATTACACCATGTTTAAACAACTTTCGCCCTCTCTCTTTCTCGTTGTCATTATTTTTTCACTTCATCTCGTCTCCTTTTTGAAACCTAACGGATGTTCTTGTTAGTGAATTAATAATTAAATTTGTGGTTTCATTATGTGGTTTATCGCACTGTGCATGTGTATGTGTGTTCGCGCACTCGAATCAGTTGAAATTTGATGCTTCTTAAAATGCAGTCAAACCATAAAAAGAATTTCTATGCATATTAAATTGGATGTGTTCTTGAACTAACAAACTGAAGCGAATGCTGTTTATTGTTCGGTTTTATGGCATTTGGAGAAAAAAAAATGTTGACTCTCGACGAATTAAAATTGCTCCGGCCGGAGTAATTTCATGTATTCGTTACGATGCCCAATAATGTTGTGATTATAAATGCACATTGTAGAATGCATTAGAAAGTCATTTATTATATTAGCGACGATTAAATCCGAGCCTGATGTCGTTCACATTCAGCGATAAATAATTATTTCAGTTTATAGTACATTGCATTTATTGACAAGTATTTGCATTTACTGTTGCTTAAGAGGGTCCACAGCACGTAATAATCAGCAATGAATTCAGTCTGAATGCGAACACAAACAATAATCATAATAATAATCTTGATTGCATTTATATATGTATAAAATGTTTTTCCACTTTATTCGTTCGTTTGTCTTTTCTGGCTCCTTGTGTTTTCATCATTGGTCATGGAATGCTGCGGGGTATTCTCCACATACAAATTAATTTTTATTGACATGTGAGAGTGTCAAATGCATTGAAGATATGCATTGAATGAAGAAAAAAAGTTTTTTGTTTGTTGTCCTCGTAATGACGAAACTTGCGACGAGACATGAAACTATGCAATTGTTCAATTGAGTAAAAAGTTTCATCGATTGTGAATTATGGCATTGAATGTTCGATTAACATACGGGCCCAGCGAAACGATTTCAAACGAAATGAAAAACTTTTCGAATAAACTCACATTAAATGTCATTTGATTGAATTCGAGTGAATTTCACTGGCACACATATATATATTTGTGCGCATATGTTCATTATAAAAAAAGAGAGCAATTCATGTATGCTTCATACACTAATAGCGAAATTCTTGCCGAACTTTCTTAATTAAGTTAGTCATCCTTCCATCGTGCCGAAAATTCAGACGAGCCCCGATGAATAGACGCGTTGGTAACAATAAATTACGCTACTAATTGAAGCTCTAAATCAAATTTATCCATTTTATAAACGACCAATTAACCATTGTTTCGGCATTACTATTTATGCTGCATGCCATACAAAGTTCTTTTTCTCTGTGTGCTGGATTTAGTCTGAATCACAGCGCTAGACAGCAGATCTATTTCAATTTTGAAAGTATATATGACAGCATATGACACGACGACATACTGAAAATTCAATAGAGTTTATTATTTGATTAAACGCGTATGCTACACACATAATAGTTACTATGTGTCATAAAGTCGGCTTTATTGAATTAAACGTGAATGCCGGATTGCTTGAATGAAATTTTATTGTAGCGTGGAGTATGCATGTAATTTCACACGACCGAGTTAAAATGAAAAAAAGTATACATTTGGTGTTTCCAAGAAATTACTCTCCTGCTCTCTGGCTGGTAATTGCATCGCATTTGTACAAAGCGTAAAATATTGATTGAATCAAAATCGAAATGAGAGTGCGCGCACGTTCAAAAATTGAAATTGATATTGTGAGCGCACCCATAGCACACACAAATAAGTCGATTCAAAGAAAATCATATCATTTGCAATAAACATCCACAATTTGATTAGGAATGTGTATTTTGTTCAGCCGCTTTTATATTATGAGATTGGAATACATTTCGGAAGAATAGGATCAGTGACGTTAAATTTATAATTATCATTTGAATATCTGAGCTCTGACTCATTCGAATCAAATAACTGCCGTACTGTGCAGCAGTAATATTTTTTTTTAAAGATAAAACAAACAATATCTCGTTATGCGATTTGCTTACTTTTTTGTACTATTCAAGTAAATAATGCGCGATTGAGGATTTATTTACATTTCTTGGAATGTATAAATCTAATTAAAATTGCTTCGGGTAGCCATAATTTTTATTCAATATACACCCAATGAATAATAATAACCAGCATTATATTTAGTTCAACAAATTGTATTGTTGATTTTTAAGCATAAATTCCGATGTGATGTTACATTTTCAATCTAATCAATATTCAATTTGTAACTGTAGAAGAAAAAAAACCGATTTCATCGATTTGAATTGGGTGTTGATAAAGCGCTGCAATTTGAATATAATACAAATAGTATGCATTGAATAAAATTGTTCGGTGTAATTAACAGTGGGGAAAGCGTCAATGAAGCTGATTACAACACAAATTGCATTCAACTTCCTAGCATTTTCACCATCTCATCAGCAACTGCATTATTATATTTTTAAGTATATTAAGATATGCCTGGAAATCAGCGACAGAGAAAAAATGAGTGTGAATGAAGCGCATGCGTGAGTTGAAGGAAAATTTTTCACTCAATCGTCGGTTGTATAGACGACAAGATAACGAGATGCAAGCACACATATTTTTTTTCATATTGAAGTCAGTCTGACTGTATGCTGCGTCGCGCACAATTTGATATTTAATTTTCTTAAATGAGTTATTACTGGTAGTTGATTGCGTTTTCAAATTGCTACCACATGGTTATAACATAACATAAAAGCGGCTGCTTTCTCGCCCAACAACAACATCTATCACACAAAAAAATAGCACCCGATGAACATTATCAAATAACGAGCGTCATTGTTCAAGTTGCCAAACAACAACAACGCACCCGTCTTCACAAAGGCGAAGAAAGCATAACAAGTAAATTGAAATGAAAACAACAGTACACACACAATCAAATTAAATGCTACACTTCAAACGAGTGGAATGCATTTTTGTTGACGACCAAATCAAATGACTCAACGAACAATCCTACAAACCCACAATGTCTTAAACATTTTGTATTTTGTGTGCAATACCATACATCGCTTTGTAAAGTATTTTTTCTGCTCCACAATTTTTAAAATTGATTCGACTTCTAGTGTATATATATATATTTGCCGGCTTACACTTCAGCGTGTAAAATTGTTCGTCAATTTTATGACGGGCTCCTACTACTTACACACATAATAATGGTGAAAAAGCATAAAATTCTTCAGACCATTCTTTTCTTTAACTGTTTTTTAGATTGCCACTGAATATATTTGTGTATGTGTGTATGACAAACATGATTTTGAACTCAACTCGATCGGTGAGCTCCTCAATCTTTGTGTTTTGTTACACATTGCATTTGCTCTTTCAAACAAATTGAAAGACCAATTAATTTGAAATCCATTTAGTTTAACATGCATTTACCCACATATACTCGCCACCCATCATATCACATGTGATACTTTATTTTGAAGTGAAACACAGAATGTCGGTGGAAGAAAGAGAGAGAAAATTTGATCCGAATCAGAAATCTAATCAAGAGCCTTTTGATGCTCGTGAATGTCATTGACCACAAAGAAAATATTTTCACTTATGCATGACATGACAAGTTTAAACCCCTTCAATAAATATCTCAACAACGAGCTATATCAAATTAATGGCACGAAAATGCGACGCCTGAATTGAATGACGCGTAGTCAAAACAATACATTCGAATAAAAGAAAATATGTACGAATGGATTGATTTCAGTTGGTGACATGGCGCACATCAACACTTATATAATAATTATAATTGATGGAATTGGCTTTGGCATTTTTTCGATTGAATTGACAAACAATGTTCAACAAATCGAATGTAATTATTTATAGAATTAGATCGTGCAGGTCTATGGGCATCAATTTCACACGACAAATCAGACAATCGTAAAAGATTCATGGGCAGAAAAAATGTGCGTCATCCATTGGTGTATTTATTATAGCACTTATTTTCAGTTATTGATAGCATTCGTTAGGCAAAAATAATGCATAACCTATCAAATGAAACAAATCTGATAATCAATGAAGATAAGCAAAAATGCAACTTAAAGAAGCTGTTGCAATTTCATTGTTTACCTTTGGCATGGCATCACAAATCATAATACATAATTGATTTAATATTTGAATAAAAGACATTTGCTGTACGAATGAATGTTTTCTATTTATATTTAAATGGCGAATGAAAAATTGTTCGCTAGATGAACGCGCAAATGCAATTAAATTAATATTATTAGAGTGTATTGAATCGTCTGGTGAGCATTAAAAGTAATTACTGTTTTTGACTTTCATTTGTCACAAATAAACACAGACAACACATTCATTGTACCACATCAATTCACATTTCCTTGGAAGCAAACAAGCACTTGTTCTTTTCCGTTTTGTGATTAGTAATTATAATAAGAGCGGGCGAAAAAGAAACGGCAAAAAAATGAGCGACAAATTGCAATTACATTCGATGATTTTCACGCATTTCAATGGAGTGAGTGTTCTACTATCACACAAAAGATCTTTTTCATTGGTCATTCGCAAATGCATGCCGTTGCTGCTGCTGTTGGTGTTTAATCAAAACATACACTTTTTTAAATTTTATTACTTCGATTTACTTTTTAAGTGTCTTCTTGCAAAATGTATATCAATTTACGATGAAATCAGAAACGATACAAATAAAAATGTGTGTGACTCAAGACATTTCCAAATAATCTGTTTGCGCCGTAGCGCATTGTCGTCGCCGTTCTCTGCCTGTATTCTCTCACTTGATGTTAATTAAAACGATGAAATAAATAAAAGTTCAAGAAAAAGTGAATGAAAGAGTGAGAGAAGGAGAGAGAGAGAGTGAAAAAAATACGGTGTCGAACATAAACAAAAACAAGTAGAAACGATAGCGAGTTTAAATTGAGCCCAAACACACTTCGAAAGATGGCAATAAACTGTCTAAAAATAAGGTACAGTCAAATGTGCACGAACACTAAGAGAGTAGCTCTCAGAAATAGTAAATGTGTACAATGAACACTGTACATTGAACGAGAGAACAAAAAAAAAAACAATACTTGTTCAACAAATCGCTTTTAAATAAAAGAACGATATATTTCAAGGCATATAGGGCGATAGGTATTTTTCAAGTGTTCAATGTTCATGTAATTATGAATTCATTTTCGGGTTTTACTGTGTCTCAATACACATGGCACGAATTCTATCGATTTTTTTTCGATTTCAATGAGCAAATGATTCATCATCATCATCAGTTTTTTACTTTTCCGCACACACCTAGTGTGTAAGGAGAAAGTATTGCAATGGGTCAATATTTACGACACCTCAAAACCATGTTTTCTGGACGTTTTTGAGGTCAGAGAACCCGAATCAGGCCATTTTGGCTCAAAAACGAATATTTTGTACGGGATGTACCCTTAATTTTCGTTGAAATTCCACAAAAGTCTCCGAATGTTTTTTTTTTTTTTGAAAAAAATAACCTGTGCAAAGTTTCACGTCCTTACGATACCATACAGGCATGATTACCATACAAAAATCTAAATTTTTTGTGACTTTTGTATGAGAAGTGTTTCAAAAATAATTAACGTCAGACATATTATTTATAGTGTTTTGTTAGAAAATAGAATACTTTCAAATGTTGTACAAATGGGTTCATCATGAAAATGCGAAAATCTTTTGCGAGTACTTCTGCTATTAAATTAAGGAATATTTCGAAGCCAAACATATTTTTTGGCCTCGAACTTAACGCCACTTGAAAGGCTTAAAAAATCGAACAAATATTATTTTGAACTAGTTTAATAAAATACGCATCTACCACCATGCGGAAAAGTTCGTCTAACTCCTGTAAGACTCTTTATTTTCGCTTCAAATAAATGTTCCATGTGATTGTATTTTGAACGCACAGAATATCGCACATGCAAATTGCAAAGTCTTTTCGTCGTATGGTAAAATGTGGACTAAATAAATACTGTCATTATCATATGAAGCGAATTTTCAGCATTGAATTTTTTAAAAATGATTTTATCATGCAATATTTTATGTGAACGAAGGAACCTTCAAACAACATCAAAACTTTTTTTGGGCAAAAATAATGTACATAAAATTAATTTCATCTATTGTTGGCGAAAATATTAAATGCATAAACGTCATATAACAAATGGCGGATGTTTTAGTTTTTCAAGCTTTTGGCTCAAAAGGATTTAATTTCTGATTTTTAAATAATCCCAAGGTGAGGCACCGTAGTTTATCAACATTTTTGAATTCTGTGTTAGTATTAACGGCACTTGAATATGAGCACAATCGATACCATGTATTTTGCAAACCATTAAACTTCGGAAATAAATTTTCAGGCATAACAAAGTCTATTTCTCTCTCTCTCTCTCTCTCTTTCTCTCTCTCAAAATAATGTGTGTATCGAAATGAAAGGTGGCCACATTGTGCATGGCAAACAAAGTTGAGAAAGAGAAATGATGTTGTGTGGCGATCAGGCACAGACATTTAATATACGATTTACTATTTATGGCTGCATAAATATGTGTCGGTGCTTATGCTTCTGTTATTTTAAATCTTGTCAAGCACTGAGAAGAATTATTCATTGTAGCTACTAGCTACCATCGTGGCCCACCATCATCGTCGTCACTGTTGAATAAAGCTCAAAAGACACCATTTATGAAATAATGGATCAACCAAACAATGATCGATAATATAGCAAGCCAAAAACTCTATGTTCCAAATTTAAATATCTTCACAAGCATATTTGCTGTGTTTGTTAGAACTCTCTTTAATAAATTATTTGGTAAGTCAAAATGGCGTTAACAATTTGTTGCAATGCAGATGTATATATTTATTTTCTATATACCTATTTTGTTACGTCTATATGTGTGAAACATGCCGAAATTGCCTTCGAATTCGGTGCACAAAACCAACTTTCTTCGTATTTTCGTTCGAAGGAAAAACTTTTCTGTGTATAAGTTTGTTCCACTCTTTTGAATTTTTGAGGCGTCTCAACAAGAAAGAAAGCATGCACTCACATTTCGTATGAAATTGCAATATTTTCACAAATAATATCATGAGCTGCTTAGCATCAACATTTTCTATGGATTCTCTTGTCGGCGGAGCAGAAATAATAACAACAAAAGCAGCAACAACAACAGAAGCAGCAAAACAAATGCGCATTTGTTTTTTTCCCGGCATCCCAGAGCCGGTGAACTGAACAGTGGTTTTCGATGGCATTACGTCTTTACGTATTGATTGAGTTTATGTTTCAGAGTCGAAATTTGATTCATGCCAAATATATAGATAAAAGAGCTCGATGCCGACATAACATAAAACACATTATACATTATTTCTTGCCCCTATTCGAAGCACTAACATTATCTGTGCTAGCCAAAGACAACATGTTACAAGATAAACATTCTTCCCGAAAACACACAATGCACGGTCATGGAGACACACCATTTGAAAATTGGTGTAGCATGGAATCGAAGTGCTTTTTAACATAGTCTTTGTTGCATGGACGATATACAAAATCATGAGACAAATCCATGTTTTCAACAACGCGCGCACACACAATCACACTCAGTCAGACACAAAGAGAATGAGAATTTTGCATGTCTCGCTCAAAATGTACGCCTGATGACACACGAACAAAGTCTCTTCAACTGTGCATTTGGTGCGTCACAAAAAAAAATTCTGTTTGCGATCAATGTGATTCTCTTGAAAACGAAAAGAAGACCAAAAAATAAACCGGTAATTTTAAACAGAAAATGACGAAAAAAGGCGAAGCACTCTGCGGTTTTCTCTTACCATTTTTTTTTAAAACATTGTACACAAAAAAAAATCATTTTTCGTCGCAATTTTTCTTTATCGAATTTCTCTATACGGTGTCTCTCTTCGCATTTTTTTTTGCTTAAGTCATAAAATACGTTTGTTAGCAAATTTTCCTGCACATAATAAGTCCAACACACCGAATGTGTGAGAAAGAAACAGATAACCATTGTTGGTTGCTGTTGTTGTGTACACTCTGGCCCCATGTATTATTTCAGGTTTTTTTTTATTGCTTAGTTCCTCTGTAGCCGTTTTCATGCTTTCACGTCACTTAAATGATTTATAAATGGGAATTCATCATTCGGTGCGTGAGCGTTTAGAACTTTTTTTTTCCTGCGAGCAATTGAAGTGCGATTGTATGTGCATGCATGCACGTTTTCAATTTGTAGTTTTGGCATTATAAATATTGGCATTCGGCCTTTTTTTTCGATGTATGTGTGCGTCGATTTTTATTGTCTGGTGACAGTAAATGTGCAAATGCCATTTAGAAAATTTGATATAGTATATTCTGTGTGGAACCCTCGAACGCATAAATTATGCAGATGGATAAAAATGACTACCGATATTCTCTCGTATTCATTCTAACATTCACTAACATTCATTTTGTCGCTCATGCACCTTCTCATAAAATCGAAGCACATTTTTTAGCTAACCCTTAAAAAGGTATATTTGTTCCTCTTCTTCCTCTAGAAGTAATACGAAAGACTGAAGTTTGCGATAGAAGACGAAACGAATGTAAATGGCTAATAAAATAGAACAACTTACAAGTTGCTTCCAATAAATGTATGGTAAGTAGACGCGCACACATTCTCCTTGCCAGCAGATTCAATTTAATTTCATATGATGGTCGCATCGATATGTGCCGATATTGAGCTTGCAAATGCCACACATTACACGTATCAAGAGGCAATATGATTGAAACTTTAGTTTCGCTATGTTACGCATTTTGTAAGATCCTTCTTATTCTTGAAATCGGCCATTCAATGTCATGATCTCATAAAATGCGAAGAGAAAAAAGAAAACACAAGTCTGTGTAAATGTTTAAATGATGCAATGTTTACGTGAATATATGCAACATTTCATTTAGACTGAAATACGAACGAGCAAGCAAGTAAGCATGGTGAGAAGGTCCTCATGGGTACATATTGCGGAACGGAACTATCAAGCTGTAAGTGTGCTAAATGAACGGATATGATACATAAATGATTCGATATTTTTCGTATATGGATATTAAAGCGTGAAAGCAAGGCGGCTTAACAACACAACCTACTGGAGATTATTGTATGTGTACTGTGTGTACTGACATTGAACTGAAGAAAAATCGGTTGCGTTCACTTTATTCAGAAGCAAAACTAAAACGGATTCAGAAGGTGTTGAGTCAATGCAAGGCAAAACCGTATATTTCGTGATTGCTATAATTTTACTTTGAGGTTTCTTTGGTGTATTTTCGTGTAGCCCGCTAATCGGGTCGATTGAGCCAGTATATGTGGCGTCAAAGGTATTTAAACTAGATTGTCTTCATCCATCACGGTCAATTTCCCAAATTTGTTGCCATTCCACCGTAAAAATACACACATAAAAAGCCAAAAAAAAAAGAGAAAACAATATTATCGACTGTAAACTGGCGACGCCGTTCGTCGTTATAAGTAAAATTGTAAGTCAGGAGTATTAAAGTGGAAACAAACGAACGAATAACAACAACAAAATCAAGCATGTTTGCCTTTGTGTGTTCACGCAGTCATTGATGATATTATACGCGAGTCTAACTCAAACTTAATTTATTGACTGTATAGTTTAATGGGCTGTTATAATATAAGTCGTTTACATTTCACTCTAAGCACCTAACAGACGCCACATGCTTTGTTTCAAAAACCATACTTTTCTTTTCTCCTTCTCATTCCTTCGGCGGCGTTTTTTTTTTGTTCGTATCCTATTCGTTCGTTTGTGCATACATTTTTTTTATTCGCTTTGCACTCTACACTCATTGTCATATGTTTTCGAGGTACAGTTCCATTTTCAATTTGTGTGTTTGTAATGTACGCTATTGTCCTCGTGCCATTGCGATTAAAGTGCCCAGCATTTAAATCGATTCCATTTGTAACGGCTGTTTTTTGTTTGCAATGCTCGCTCCTTCTATGACACACACACACTCATGCACGCTCGCACACTTTCCTCCTCTCTTCAAATTGCTGCAAAACAAATCACTTTGCCTATTGAATTTCGCGTAATTTCCATTCGTTTGCTGTCGTCTCTGTATAATTTTGTTGAATATGCAAACAAAATGAGTTAGCCCTTGCATTCAATTCTGAATCAATTTACATTTAAACAATGTCGCATGCTCACAACATTGCACACAATGGTCATGGATGCGAAATTGAAGTCAACACAACAGCAATACCAACCAGTACAATTGTTACCAAAGTTCCATCATATTTGTAAAAAACATGCGACAACTTGCAGTGGAGCAGACATTGATTGCAAGCGGTATTTTTTTTTGTTCAGTGAGAAGGCGTATAGTGTTAGCAGAAGGATTATTGCCGCATGCATATATCTTTCCGTATAAATAGCGCGTCTTGACTGTGGTCTAAAACCCGGTGAAAACATTTTGAATAGAATTCACTGCATGGTCGTTTTCAGTTGCATTTATACAGACCACTCGGTGATTGCTTGCCACTCTCGCTCATATGCTTGACACGCCTTGCTCATGCGGAGCATTATATTATAAGGTTCTCTGCGAGAGTTGGCAGCGGGCTAAAACTAGAACACATTGAGACCGATTTACGTATACATGTAACGAAGTTTAAACAACCCTAATCATTATATTTGAGTTCTTTGTTTCAGAACTTTTTTTTATCGCTATATGTTGACTATAGTCGGTGTTAGTCACTCCAAAGCCAAAAATAAGGGAAAGTTTTGTACAAAAATAATACGTAAAAAATAAGAGCCATTTTAGTCGATTTTATGGACCATGAACTAATATAACAGCAAATTATGTATTCTTATGTTTCTTGCTTTTAACAATTACACGTTTGTATATCGTAATATAATCGCATGACATTTCAATTAGCCATTTCAATACCATTTTTTGACGTCTTTTTAAAACTGACTTGTTTATGTTAGTCATGTATTTCGGTTCCACTAGATTTGTTATTAAGTCACCAAAAAAAAAAACGGGAAACACCTCTTTGATGTCATCAAAACGCTACTCCAATCCACCATCATAGGTTTACCCAAGAGAAAATTATATAATAGTTTTAACGACAAAATTGAGACAAAATCATTAAAACATCTCGAAAAAACTTTTGCCAAAAACCCTCAACAGACAATTTTTTTACATTGTATGGTGATGACTCGAAATAAAAAAATATGAAGGTAAAATTCATTTTCTCCAACAGCCATAGAGCGGAATTCAATTTCATTAAAAAAAAAGTGGTGGCTCGTTCCCAAAACATGTAATATGTTTGTTTTCCATCAGTTTGAAATTGTATAATGAGAAAACCAAACGAAACATAGTAACATGAGAATGTAACAGATCAGGCGTACGCGCTCATTCAGTGAAATGAATATGCTATTCTAGATGTAAAAAGATGTTTTTGCACAATTCTAATAAACACAAATTAATTAGCATAAGCAGCAAACACTCTCTTTCGCATATACGCATACGAACACACACTCACATACCGTGTTTGCGTACTAAAATGCGATTCGACCGAATGAGGAAAACAATAAAAAAACATTGCTAATTAAAATGCATTTTAACTGTATCACGCCGCATTTTAGCGGCATGCGAGCAAAAGATAGAGCTGAATGCGTATGACTGAATCAGCAACAGTAACACTATTACCATTAAAAAGTTGCGTTTTGATGGGGGAAGAAGTCGGTGCATTAATTACTGTTATTTGTTTACTTTAATGCTTTACTTGACTTTTTTTTTCTGTTTTAGCTCGAACAGAATGAAACAAAAAAAATATGTGCGCATACGCGGAGATGCATGCTGAATAAAATGCACATCGTTAGTCGTTAAATTGTGTAAAACCGTTACAAATTATAA
Organism: Contarinia nasturtii; assembly: GCF_009176525.2. Lineage (NCBI taxonomy): Eukaryota > Metazoa > Arthropoda > Insecta > Diptera > Cecidomyiidae > Contarinia > Contarinia nasturtii. Next base: position 4,101,473 of record NW_022197577.1, read on the forward strand.
TTACACACTTCAGTATAAATCGCCGTATTTTTGGACAGTTTTTTTTTCACAATGTCTCTCCTACCATTTTCTGCATATCTTTCAGAGTATCCTGATTTGCTGCTGCTCAGCATATAGCTGAGAGCTGAGAAATGCTGAGCTCGTGCGGCTAACGCATACGAAACGGATGCACGATACATATTCCCCTTTCGCTTCGTATGTGCTGCCGTTGACGCTATTGCCGGTACAACGGTTACACACTATACCAGCGAACATACGAAGTGAAAGGGGAATATGTATCATGCATCCGTTTCGTATGCGTTAGACGTACACTTTCAGAATATATGAAAGACTGAGAGCAAAAACAGCACGTCGCATCTCATCTCTTGCTTTCACTTACGTAACGAGGGATGCGACGTGTTGTTTTTCTCGCAGCTTCTCATATGTCGGTCGCAACACAATTTCAAACTCAACTGGTTACTAAGTTTTGAGTTTTTAATTGAACGTCCAATCAACTGTTTATAACCGTTTAAACGGGGAGAATGCATGTGTGCGTGCCATCCGTTTCGTATGCGTTAGCCGCACGAGTTCAGCATTTCTCAGCTCTCAGCTATATGCTGAGCAGCAGCAAATCAAGATGCTCTGATATCTTTTTCGAATACTTTAATTTAAAACAAATAGTACACAAATAGGCACAGCATAAAATTCGTCAGATATGGTTTTTGTAAAGTGCATTTTTTTTCGTTGAACAGTGGCTATGCCTCAATTCAATTCGATTAAGTACATTAAAAATGCATGAATTGTACACAAATGCTAAACCGCAAACGAAAAAAACGTGTTTCAATAAAAAAAAAAAAACACAACAACAAGCAAAAACAATGGTTATAACATGTGAAATTTCCAGCGGAATTAATCCGTTATATTGAAATTGTTATTGTTTTGTTGAAATTTTCGGTTTTATGGGCTAAAAGACACTTTGCCTCGTTTTCAACAATCGAATATCAAACGCAATCGCATGGCGTGCATTTATGTGCTTTTTGTGTGTACCATATTATGTCTTTCAATCATATTGAATGCGAATTACGATAATTTCATTTGGATTGAAACGGAAACGGTGACAGCTCGAATCGTAGCTTGTGTGTCTTTTGCTTAGAGCCTTAAGACATTTGCAATGTTGATTCGATTTTGCAATCGAGCAAATGTTAGAAGATTGAGTTAAAGTACACAATTCACTTGACGAATCAAACACACATACTTTTGTATGAAATATTCACATTAGAAAACGTGTCGCTGATTTTCACAGCAAAAAAAAATATATATCTACTACTTTGTTGTTAGACAAAACGAAGTGGAAGAGGGGAAAAAGAGGTTTGCTGCTAGTAACAGACGATGCAAGAAATCAACGCTCTTTTATCAACCACGTATAGTTTGAAACATTTTTGAAGAAATGTATCGGCACGTATGCAAAAGATCAAATGAAATGCTCTACTTAGTTGTGTACAGCATTTCATCATTTGATGAAATTTCGATGACGCATTCGGCTTCAAACGAATCGCGTGGCAAATGTTCGTAACGATTATTTATTGGAAACAATTTTGCCGCCAGACGACGACAACGATATAAGCAATAATAAACAACACTAAACAAAAACTCATCACTTGAATAATAAGCATTCGTTGTATTTTATTTGGAATTCTCGTCAATATATGGTGTGTCACACAATGATACATACACACAAAACCAACTAATTGGAATTCTAGTGAAAAACCATTGCTCTAATCAAATTTATTAAACATTTTTCGTTGCTGTTTCATTTTTCACTCGATTATATTTCTTTGAATCAATTCAAGATCACGTATTTTTGTGAGTAGCTCAAATGGTATACATTGATTCACAGCTCTTAAGTAGTATAAAAAAAAAAGTACACACACATACCGGATAAATAACTGAAATAATTTAGGTAATGTGTCATTCACTTGCATGCATACACGAGTATACGTTTCAATTTGAAACTAAGTACGAATAAAAGAAGAAATAGATTGAACAGCACCGTAGACTGTGGCCGTTCTACTGAATGACTATGATTCCATGCCATTACTTGTGCTGCACGATGAATGTGTGAGAAATTACTCAAATTGGGAATTGTATGATAAATTATGTTTGGTGTACGTACACTTGTGTGCATGGTTTGCTTCCGAGTGTAAACACTAAAATACAATTACATTACGGCTCAATTCGGTAATTCTTTTGTTCCTCTCGATGCTATATGAAAAATGGACTTTTTTTTGTCGATGTCAGATGAAATAAATTTATAATATATATAATCGAAATGACAGTAGGAAAAAAAACAATGCGGTACAAAAGTGAGGGTGCAATTTTCAACGCAATACAACTCATTCTTTTTAAATATAACACAATGAAAAAGATTCTATTTGACGATAAGAAATTGTACTCTACTATAAATAATGCATTTTTATTGGTCTGTTTTTGTTCTTGTTTTTCTGTTGCGATAAAAAAAATATCTCCATATTCTATACATTACATGGAAAGATCAACGTATTAGTTTTGATATTTTTATCTGGTTCTTACTATTGTTCTCGTAGCTGCACACACACGCAAACCGAATTTCGAATATTCTAGTGACATTGAAACGAGAAAAATAATAACAAAACATACTCACTAACAAATTTCATTTTCGATATTTGTGAATTTGCGTTTTTTTTTGAATGAAAAACAACAACAGTAATAACGGAATGAAATGACGATAGAAAAAAAACTTGAAGAGATAAATAGAGAACGGAATATTATGCATTTAATAAAACATCCGGTGAAATAACTTATGATATTTTAATGGCACGTATATTCGCTTTGTTCGACTTATTATTTCTTTGGTTCGTTTTGTGTTTTTTTTCTCTTTCTAAGTCCGTTCATGTGATGTGCATTCGTCGATCAATTTAAAATGTTGTGTTATGGCTGTTTTATTTCACTGGTATTCCATTTAAATGCACATACATGTTTGATGGATTGGTTTAACAAAATAAAATATTCTTTTAAATTTAGGCTTCGGTCAGATACACCGAAATATTTACACATGGTTTACAAATTAGAAGTTTGAATATTGTATTTACATTTTCGATAAATAAAATGCGAGGAGTGAAAACTATTTGATGTTAAATTAAAACTGTTTCTATATCTCTATGGCTTCATGCATTTTTTTTGTTGTTGTTTATGCTTTGATTAGTAAAGCAATTAATATTTAACATGCGAGCTTCTGTGGGCCTGATGATACGCATTCCATTTGTGAATGCGATCAATACAGAGAGAGTACGATAGAAATCATGATAAAAATCATTGAAATTGATATCTTGACGCAAATTATGGATTCCTTTAAGAGATTTGGGCTGTACTCACAACAAAAATTTCAAAAACAAAAAAAATTCGGTCGGTTGAAATAAAAGTTGTTATGTTCGGGTCGATTGTGTGATCTTGTGCATATATAAAAACAAAAAGTAAATAGAAACACACAAGCTGCTAATGGTATCATTGATTTTGACGTGAGTTCGTATATTATTCATCACACTCTTGTACGCATGCACGCATCGTCCTCCTGCTCAAGCCAAAGATTTATGACTCATTCTTTTTATAACTAAAATCACGTCGGCCGCTTTTTTTACTCTGTTCTCTCACTGGGAAATACACTGGATTTCCCGTATCATTTAACAAAATTAAAAATATTTCAGGCGTATAACAGATTCACTTTTCGGCGCAACGGCTCGTTCTATTCTTTTGCTATGTGTGTCGAGTTTATTATTATCCGATTGCACCGTTTGCCATTGATACATAGAAAAACAATACGCAATAATATATCAGGTTTCCTGTTGTATACGAATCCAGTGTGTATAAGATCGGATATGAGAACATTTTCCATATGATGTGATTTTAGAATAATCTGTGACTTTATGGGATCGTCAGCCGAAAATGGGAAACGCTTCCATAGGAAATGAATGAAAGCATTTCGTATGCATTGTTTTCCCAAAAATAAAATATCACACAATTTCACACTTGCTTCTAGAATAATTCAAAGGCAAAAAAAAAATGGAAGAGGCCATTTGAACCAAATTTTCCATAGTGGCATGTACGAATTAAGAATGTGATCATGCCCAGATATTTCTATTTGAAACAAAATGCAATCCAAACAATGGTACTTTTTTCAAGCTTGCAGATTGATAATTCGCTTTGTCCATCGTACGTGCTTTTATTCAGAATAAAGAGATTCACTTAGCGATTGCAATGTGGGAACATAATGCTTAATGCTGAATACCGTTCTTTTCGTTCGTTTGCAATGTATTTTTATATTTATTTATCAAAGTCGTGTCGTAAAAAAGTAAACAGATACTCAAAATGACGTTGCGATGATTGCATACACATATTCTTTTGAGACTTGAGGCGAAGAGAGAACGAGAGCAAAAAAGAGCATATCCAAACAAACACCCCAGAACACATAGAGCAAATATTGCTGAAGGAAAATAACGTTCACGGTCCTGATGCATTTTATACGCCTATAGTCTACTTACTTATCTTTCGATGACTCATATACACGTACTGACTGAGCACATGAATGAAGAAAAAGAAATCACACCGCACATCAACATCAACGAAGCGCAAATGTACTTTCTTGATTCTTTTCAACAAAGCGACATTTTATGACGATATTTGTGTGACAGATTTTTTTATCTGTTGCTGCTGCCATTGCTTCTGCTTGCTGAGCCTGATTTTTCACTCGACAATGTATGTGCCATTTATTGCATCTTTTTAAAAGCACTGCTTTATCATCATAAGTTTTGTTTTATTTATTTTTTTATTTTTGTCTTTGCTGCTTCTGTGTGTTTATTTTTGCGAATAAATGTGATAATGCCATTTCGATAATAAGTCGCATAGAAATTTCATTAGGCAACAAATATTAGACCTGAATTCTGTTTACATAACAGCGCGTCAATCTTTATTCTGATAAAATACGCAAAAATACGGCCGGAAATTTACCAAACGAGCACAAAAATCTGTACATTAAGTAAATGGCAAACAGCGTATTATTGCTAATTGAAAGGAGGCCTTTAGATAGAGATTATTTCTTCCATTGTTTATATGCATAAGTTTGCCTTTAAGATAAATACTAATTGTACTTTATTTTTCAAGCCAGACATCGTACTTTTGAATAGCATGTGATTGCGCGTGCATGGTGTTTCTGTTTGATCGGAGTTGAAGAGAAAACTTTATCAAAATGTGAAGAAAAAAACAGCGACCATAAAAAGTATGCATGATTTATTGGGTCATAATTTTTTTCCGCTAAATTTGCAAATATTAAGATATTTGAAAGCAACAATGACGCACAAAAAATAATTAGTTTGTTTTTTTTTTACATTTACTTCACTTTTGACGAATAAAAAAACGCATTTGTTGGCTAGCATTTTGCTTTTGAATCGAAAATCGCAACAACATTCAATTGATGTGAGTGCTGGCAATTGTGTAGCATTTGAAAAATGGATGAACCGTTTGCTTTTTATTAGATTATAATGAATATGTAAGCATTGTAAATGCACCATCGAATAGGACTTGATTTGAATGTTTGTCTGTGCATGAAATAAGTTGGAAAATTTAGTTCAATAAACTATGATGGGGCCCGCACAATATTATTGTATAGAATAGTATAGAAATCCGCATATATTGCTATGCATACACAGCCAAATGCAATGTAGCTATAAAATGTGCACAGCAACTAGTGATTGTGTTCGAATAGAGATAGAGAGCGCGCGCGAGAAAAAGAGAAAAAAGCAACGATTTTATATATGTTGTGTGTGTGTGCTTTTTTGTGTTTTTTCGCCATTTTTCTTTTTGCAATTTCTTTGCGAATCTACGACGTTTGAAGTGTGTGGTGAGCCCAAACAAATGTTCACTCTCATTGCGCGCTCAAACATACATGCATATATCGCTTGCTGTTGGTTCTCTCGGTTCACAAACAAACTATTTTTATAGCATGTGAGCAAGCAGCAGGCAGTAAGAAAGAAACATCGATGTTTAAATACGAAAAAAAGTGCATTCTCCTGGAGAGTGCACGAAGATGAAAGGAGAATCAGTAATAATGATCATATTATAAATATAATAATAGAATATGCAATGTACTGGTAAGTGAGCATAGGCATTGGTCTTGGTTTTGTTGCAATTGCTGTGTACTGTTGTTGTCTTTGCGCACACTCACAGTTTGTGTGCAATACTTGAGTAATTGCATAAAAGCGATAAAAAATGGGCAGCAATGAGGGAACAAAAACTACATCGAATGAAGGGAAAAAATCAACATGTTTCGTACAATTTTTTTTCTTCGTTCATTTGTTCATTTATTGCCGAGTTCATTTGGTCGTATCTTGACAAAATCTATGGTAAAAATTGAACTTTTGCCAATTGACTGCAACGAAAACTTTTCTAAAGTCATAATGACTTTTATCACCTTTCTCGTGCGACCAAATACAATGTTTTAAAGTTCAAGAAAATCATAAACCATCAATAAAAACTGCACGCACACACAAACATTCGCGAAGAAAGAGAATCTAACACATTTTCGTTCAGAAGAAATTATGGTGTACTTATAAGTTTTTCAATTTATATTTCAGTTTTGAGTTGGACATTTTATTTAGTGTATCGATTACTTAGACATGACCAATCAATGGTTATGGAACTTTCTAGCTGTGGAGTCGAGTTCAAAAACTGCATAGAATAAAATTTCGTGCACATGGCCTTGGGCAATAAAACTACAAGCATGTGTGTATGGTCTGTTATTCTATCATTGCTTTGCTCACATTCTTCACACCAAAACAACAATAACAGCAACAGCGATCACAGAACTGGTGGATTACTTGTAGAATGTTGACCATAATTTTTATCTGGTCACATAACTTAATCATCATTGTGGTATCGATTGTATGTAAGTGTGATTTTTCGAGCTCCAACGAAATATTTCAATGTGACAAAGAGCAGGCGATCGCACCCGCAAGGCCTAATAGGCCTGCAATCGATAAATATTTTTTTTTCTGCCGTCGTTATTGGATATTTACAATAAATAAGGAAATTACAACTTGAAAATATGTTGTCAACTTGCTGTTGCCGCCGTGCGATCAGATCGTGTACATTACCGTGTTCGAGTATTACCACATTGTAATGATTGCTTAGAAGTTTTGCCGCATGAAAGACTGTAACTTGCTACTGTACGCATATAGTCATTTATGGTCGTTCGCATTATGTGAACTTCTAAATGTAAGCCCTATTTTGAAAACATCAATGAAGAGCACAACATATAGAAAAAGAGCGAAAATGAAAATAAAGGAGATGCGCGCGGTGACAACAACAATTTGCATGCAAACGCCTATAAAAGAATTCAAAAATGTAAAACACTGCCAAGACACATAAAACAGAAAAGAATAAACAACAACTTCATCGTTTCGATTGTGTGTTGCACTTTGCGCTGGTTAACAATAAGAATACAAATTCTAATTGCATATTTTTCTGCTTTATTGTCCACACCTGAATGAAAATAAGCGTATACAGTATTTATACTCATCATTTGTTAATGTCGGTCGGTTGTTTTATTTCTTTTTTATTTAATCTTCAAAGATTGTGTGTGTGTTTTTTTTTTCATTTTGGGTGCACGGTATCGTACTTACCAAGGAACGAAAAAAAGAGCTCTTGCTTTCTACTTTTCATAGTCGTAAAATTGTTTTGAACGAGCGTTTAAGTCGGTTAGTCGGTGCATTTCATTTACCATGCACACAATGATTAAGATAGAGATCTAAATAAAATGCATCCTACTATTTTAAACCATATTTTTATAGCTTTCATCTAATTCCAAATGCACAGACTACCCAAATTAAATCTGTCAATCTGAATTTATCCTGACTATAATTCTAAAACATATCTTTAACTTTCGTTTTTTCGTCGTTAGGTTGTGAATGCGTGATTGTCTTATTAAAATAATTCATTTCCTTTTCCATCCATTTTTGTGCGTGTGATTTCGGTTTCTATTGAATCTTTTTTTTTTCGTGTCAATTCCTTTAATAATCTAAACAAAACGCAATGTATTATAATATTTTTTTATTTCTGCCGTCTCTCAAAGTAACAAAGAATGTGTTGTTTGTATGTGCATGTTGATGTTTTTGTCTAATGGTGAACATCAATTCAATCACACGCTTTTGTCTGTGTTGACGATTTATTCTTTGTTCGAACGCACAATTCGACCAAATCTTCTACATGGATATGCACGCAATCTTCAAATAAGAGAGATAGAGAGAGTGTGTGTACAGTATACACTCGTTGGATCAATCATATATATAGAGAACGAGGTGCCATTTGAAGCGAGGTATGATGGTTTGCTTTCGAGATAGTCTTTATGCCGGACGTACAGATTTCAGCTAAACGATATAATTACGCTTTAAAATGGCCATGGGAGCATTAGGAGGTAACATGTTTCTAGGGGTTCGTTCGAATTTTAATAAACATAAACAAAATATTATCTATTTCAAATAATTCGAGCCGAACATGAACAATATTCTGGCTCTATGAGTCCACATAATCACAAAAATTTCAAAAATGAAGTAAACAATTTGATACAAATTTCACGCATGAACCGCATCGATTCGATAATGATTGTTGGCTTTCAAATCATCATATTTTTTATACTCTTCATCTCGTTTCTCCCGCATTTTGTTTTATCAGTTTCTTTTTATTCGATTCCATTTCGTTTTCAATCTGGAATTTTATAATTGCACCAACCAATTTTTTGTCCTTTTTGTTGGAATCGTAATCTTTCAAATTTAATGAAAGCTATTGAAAACGAACGATTGAAAATTATGAGACGGACGAATGAGGCCATGTACGGATAAAAACTGATTTGCACTGTACATGTGTAGAAAAGAATTTTAATGAATTTTAATTGGATTTGATAAAGAAACAACAGTATTTCTGACCAGAATAAACTGACGAAAGACAAAAAATGCCACCAATTGATATACAAAATTTGAAATGTTCAACGCGTTATTTTGCATACATCAACTGCAACGATATTAAATATACAAGAGTGTATAGATTAAAAAATGTTGTTTATTTAAAATATTTCACATTGAAAGCACGCACTGCGCTTGCATGGAATCAAATATATTGCGCCAATAACATATTCGTTCAATATTGTGTTATCGGGAATTATATAAACATCAAATTGAACGAGAGTGTGTGTCTGTGGCCCAAATAATTTAGTAAAAACATTGGTTTGACCAAAAATGCAAATTCGATACATATTATTTTGCAAATAAATACAATATGGAAACGCATTTATCCGATCGAATGGCAAAGTAAAATTAATCACATTAAAAATCAATTCTATGGCGGTACATAAGAGATTTAAATTAAACAAAGATGAACGACAACGTCGCTGGAAAAAAAGCGATGTACGAAAAATTTAGCCCGCCATTACATTGCGCTCTGCAAAGCGCATATAAATATATTCGAACTCAGTGTGTGCACAGAGCATAAGCAAAAAAACAGTGAATGAGAAAGAGAGAAACAACGCGCGTACCATTTAAAACCGTATCCAATACACCAAGTGTACCGATTTGCTACAGAGAAAAATGCAATAAGAGGCTGAAAATGTGCTGTTGTTGTTGTAGTACACACTGTTGGAAAAGGCGCGTTTCAATATTTCGTATTCGAAATAACCGGGCAGTTGAAAAAGTGCTATAGGTACGCACAGCATTCAGTCAATTCACTGCTGCACACGGATACTCTCGCAAACGGCAAAATCGAGCGAATCGAAAATCGGGTGTGTATAAAATGCTTATAGATGTATGTGTGCTTCACCGTATGTATGTATGCCATGTATATGTGTTGATGCGACCATTTTTCAGCGTTACATGTAAACACATGTAACGACATGGATTCGAATGCATGCCATGCTAACGTTGCTTCTCTGTATGAGTGTTAAAAATTACATTAAAAAAAAACGTTTCCATTGGTCTTATTCTAAGGGCGAAATCGTAGCAAATTGAATTTTTTTGCTTCTTCGCGACACATCTTACTAAATACAATGGTGTTTGAAAAAAAGTAATTTTTTGTACACACACACACAGAGAGAGAGAGAGAGAGATCTGGTCATCAGCCACACACTTTTGCAGAAATCTCACACACAATTTGTGCAAATATATGATTTTGTATGTGTGAACCACATCGAACCGTTTGGGCTCAAGGAAAAAAAGGAATGGAAACATTTTTGCAGATCCAAATTAATGAACTGAAAAAAAGAGAGAAGATCGAATGAAAAAAAACCGGTTGCATGTGCCGTCTTTACATGTACAGAAAGTTTTGAAATAGGCATGGATTGTTGTTGTTGAAATGAAACGGCAACGAAAATGAGACGAGAGACATGTTTTATAGGAGCGCGCACATATACACAAATGGTATGGCAAGAAAAAATATGAATTTAAGAAATATATAAAGGGCAATAGCATCAAACTGAATCGAGCAACGAAATGAGGCGAGATGTTCTGTAGTGAGAGAGAAAAAGGAGAGAATTGCACAGCGAAAAAACGACGACGACGACGGCGACGACGACGACGACAACAACAACAACAAGACGAGAAGAAGATGAGAACGAACCAAATTCTTTGTTCCGTCGCTTTTAATACGTTTAATAGTGTATATTCTTTCACTTCTTCAGGCACACACTCACTTACCAATATTTCGCAATGGAATAGCATGGCATGGCTGTCTCTTAGTTTCTCACTCATCATGCACAGGCTCTCTCATATTGAATTCATTTCATTTCATTTCATAGCAATTCGGTTTAAGCTTTACAGTAGCTGAAGAACCATGAACCGTCACGTATCTCTCTTTCTCTATCGCTGAACCATTTGGATCACACACATTATAACTTTCTTCTATAGATTGTAACTATATGCGCGCTTACATTTTGAAAGATAACAAACTCAAAACGTTGCAAACAGCGAAAGGATAAACAATTTAAATTATAAACGCAATCGTAATTGAACGACATTCACATGGCGAGAGAGAGAAAAAAATGAAGAAAAAAACGGCGGACCAAAGCGAGATAAACTGATGAATTTTCTTCTTTTTTTTGAAAATTTCAAATAAATCTATGATCACTTACCAAATATATTTATTTTTTCCGAACACAAAAAAACCGAACAAATCCGTTGGTTTTTCGATTTTAGTTTTGCAAATGGAATTATCCAAAATATAATATCGATAATGAATTTCACGTAACCGTAAAACAATTGTCTTGGCGAATAATATTATGTCTCTATATGTGCACTCAATCACAAAAATGTCAAAAGTCTGTTTTAAAATCTATTTTCTAAGGGAAAAAAAACTCTGTAGAAAACTAATGATGTCTCCGAATCGAATTTGAATCCTTCGTCTGGATAACGCCTTTTTTATGTTGCTTCTGTATTTTATTTTCCGTTCGATTTTGCGAACATTCAAAATTTTACATTCGAACAGGTATTTGATTTAATTCAAATTCAAAATATGAAACCTTATTTTTCTTGCTTTTGATAAATTGTAACGAAACAAAATTTTATGCACGCTTACTAAGAGACGCAATGGAAAAAACGATAGATGAAAATTGGCTATAAAACTGAAACACAACTACTCACTTCACCGATACATGTAAAACTGTCTGCTCAATGCTTGTGACTGCTTTTACTGAAATGCGATCGAGTAGCGGCAGGAATACTCCACAGCCTATACATACACCGTGTATATATTTCATTACGAGAGTGTGTATCAAATATAGTATTCAATGTTTGTGAGATAGAGAAAGAACGCTTATGAGCGGTTTATACGCATGAGTGTGTGAGTAGAGGGGTAATAACCATGGAAAAGTATACCGATTTTCGGTTAAATGCACGCATCAATTGTTGATTTTATTCTAAATGCAATCGAATTGACCAATTCAGAGTTTCACATTTATTGAATTTCGCGATATTATTTTATTCTTTTTTCCCGATAAATTTATTTTTTATTCATCGATTACATTACTTTATTCAATCTGTGTGTATGGGTGTGGATGATTCAATTGGTGTGTATTTGGATGATTCAGTGCGAGCACATTTCGATTAAATTTATTTTGTTAAGGAAAAACGTTGATCATACTCCAATTTAATAGGGCTCACACCCATACAGGTATCAATACACACACGCGTACATACAATCATATACACACACATATTCGCACAATCGCTGTTGATTCCATTTGATTCTGATGAAGACCAAATCGGTTCAGTTTTGGTGTGCATTTTTACAAGCCACCGGTTAGACGCTACACTGCTGCCAACATTCTGTCAACAAAATAGAATTCGGTAGAGGGGAATTTGAACCGAAAATAAAATACAGGGCTACCAAAAATACGAAAATTGCCATGCAAACGCGCTGAAATGAAATGAATTTCGAATTTCTATTGCATATTTTCAAATGATTTCTTCGCGAAAATGTTAAAATTTGTCATAATTTCGATTCGAAAATCTTTGGACTTTAATTTATTACTTTGTTATAATTTTTGTAGAAGGTATTTTAACTAATTTTGTTAAATATCCATGAGATTTATTGTGATTTAACGTATTTTTTCCTATTGCCAGTGTTTGATGTTTGTTTAACTTGGCATTGCTTGGTATCGTTTTTTCTTTGACTTATGCACATTTCGTATGAAACCTGTTAAGTTCGTATCACTATATGTGACGTTTGAAGACATTTGAACTAAATATCGATTGTCATAGAAAAATAATATCAGTCAAAGCAAGACCATGCATAGTGCATATTCAATGCAGAAACATCAATATATATAGAAAATATTATCAGGAAAAAATAAACAGTGAAAATAAAATGTGGTCGATTGTTGAATACTTAAGGAAACCAGAACTTGTGGTAACCGTTCAAGAATGGTTTGGTATTGAATATGATGATACATATGACCAAATTGAAAAAGAGCAAACATTTTATGGTCAAAATAACATATCACCAAATTTAGAAATGCGAAAACAATATTCAAACTATCCTGAACACAAAAAGCAACGTCGAAAGCAAATAAGCGATGATTGTGCATCAGATGTTAAAAAATCGCAAGAAGAAAGTGTTAATGTAGATGAATCAACTGGATCCTATCAAATAACAAATAAATTTTGGTATTATTTATTTCTGCTTGGCACGGAGCTAGGTAATAGACGATGAAATATTCTATACAACTTCTTTCTGCTACAAATAAAATGAAAGCTATGCTACTTCATTAAATATGTCTTGAATTTTATTTGAAAATAGGTGATGAAATATTCTACGCAACAATGATTCCATTTTGGTTTTGGAATATCGATGGAGCGGTGGGTCGACGTGTAGGTAAGTTATCTATTAGAACAGTTTAGAAATGGAAAACATTTCGAATTTATTTTTATCAAACGTCATTTTAATTAACTTAATCAACGTGCACAGTGTTTATATGGTCGGTGATTATGTACATCGGACAGGTTTTAAAAGATATTATTCGATGGCCTAGACCGGGTCGACCAGTTCATAGATTACAAAACAAATGGTCCATCGAGTATGGAATGCCCTCCACTCATGCAATGGTAATTGAAAAATACCACAGTATTAACAACACAATATTTTTTGACAGAATTGTGATGTTTTTTCTTCTTCTGTTTATCATTTTCAGGTCGCAGTTGCTATGCCGTTTTCTGTTGTTATCTTTATGCTCGACCGGTCAGACATTTATTTCTATAAAAATCACATAATACACTGGTGTCATTTCTTTTTTACAATGGACTATTACATTTATTTGACAGATACCAATTCTCTGCTACCAATGGGTTCCTTATTGCGTTTGTTTGGTGTTTAATCGTGTGTGTTAGTCGCATTTACTTGGGAATGCATAGCGTTGCTGTAAGTGAATATAAACACCTTCGATAAAATGATCCTTTTAATCGAATTTTCATTCTCAGGATGTAATTGCTGGAATTTTTTTGACGATTCTACTTATGATACCACTTATACCGTTGGTCGATAAATTGGATCACATCATTCTATCTTCGACATTTTCACCGTTGTTTGTGATCGGTATTCCAATTTTGTTGATTATTTATTACCCCTGCTCAGAAAAATGGACGCCAACGCGTGGTGACACAACGACAATCATCAGTGTGGGAACAGGAATTCTGATGGGAGCTTGGTTAAATTATCAACTGGGTGCTTTTCAACCACCAGAAATAACCTCGACGCGTCCTTATGAAATCATTTGGCCAACTCAACGAATGCTTGGCTTAATCTTATTAAGAACTATTTTGGGTTTATGTGGTGTGATTGCAACACGAGCACTTGGAAAATCCATTGCATATGCCGTCGTTTGTATGCTATTGGGTCGGGATCAAAATGAGGTCAAAGCGTCAGAGAGTACTTTAGAGAATCGCGACAAAATCATAGTGGAGCTCAGCTACAAGTTCTTCGTCTACAGCAGTATTGGTTTTATTGTAAACTGTCTTTTGCCGAATGTTTTCAAAATGTTGAATATCGGTCGACCCGATTTTTATACCGAAATTTAGATTTAAATTGAATTTTGTTTTTTTTTAGCCTTGTATCACAATTTTACTGTGCACATTCCAAGGAGCAATTACGCTTGATTTATAGTTTTTTTTTTGTTAATCAGATTATGTATTAGAGTGTTTCCCGTATCAGCAAATAAAAAAATGGTATTTCTTAATTCAAAGAAGGCGAAATTCTATGTTAGTAAATGGCATTCATATAACGAAGCGATTGATTTTAGCACTTCCCGAAACGAAAACATATCTGAAAATATAGTTGATTAGAATTTGAAGTACAATTCTCTTTGCTGTTTGCACGTATATCGACACTGTTCGCTTTGATAGAATATTGTTGCGATTCTTTAGAATTCGATAAATAAACAAAAGAAAGTATTTATATTCAACGCATTTTCAGAATCGTGTTGTTCGCTGTGTCAGCTGTTTTTTTGGCCTGTAAAATCATTTTATGATTTGAACCAAGCAGTCCATACAACACATACACATTTATATCCATCGCGATAGGCTAATAATAATAATCATTCCGTTTCTTTTGCTCTTAAGTGTTTACATACAAACTGTGATTCCGTTTATTGGTTCCGTACCATACATTCTTATTCAAACGCTTTATAAACAAAAAATGTGTGCAATATAAGAATGCTTCCGACACAGAACCATCGGAATGTGGAGAAGTGTGTTGGTTCAAATGAAACGATCGTGTTGAAACTTGTCAGAATCAATGTTTTTTTTATTTGAATTTGCATCGTCATAATTTCATTGGATTCGATTGATAAAAGTGCTAAAACATATTTTTGGATTGTGTCAGTGTATGTTATATTTGTTTCTTGCTTTCAAAGAAGTTTATTTTCCGCTGTAGGCGGTTTTCTATTGGAATCATTGTCAACCGATTGTTTTCAAACGAGATATTTGCGGTGAATTTTGTGTTTGATTTTGTTTAGTTTTGATAATAACATAACATTCACAAGCTGAAACTGCAAATATTTTGATTCAACTTTGGACCGTGTTGGTGTGGTTTGCATTTATATGTTGCATTCAAAAGAGTTAATATCACTCAATTTGTCGATTTTGAATCACTTCACGCTTAACATTCAATCAGGTAACATCAAGTGTCAGTTTTGTCCCCATATATTCAGTGCTTCCTATTGATTCAATTCATTTACAAAAATTACACAGTGCAGAAAATATATTTGTCATTTTATTTGTGTTCTAAGTTGCGCGTGTGTTTTTTTTTTATTTCGTTTTAGTTCAACATGTCAACGACTGGTGAAACTACGGCTGCTACAGCGCCAAGAAAAAAGCGATACAAATTTCAAACGAATGCGCAAAAAGAAAAGGATGCTGATGATGATGTAAACGATAATGGATTGTTCGCTATTAAAATGCGCCTCAACACAATTTTGCGACCAGAGTTCAATCACATTGTCAAACCGTGGATCGAACAGAAAAGCATAATGTCAACGAAAATCACCGTTTTGGCATCATTACTTTTCTTGGATAAAGTGAAATCGGCACAAATGAATCGACAGTGGGAGTTTTTTAAAAACCGAACGTATCCGGCCAAAAAAGGAAAGAAGAAAGGACAGCTCGTTGAAAAGAATCGTGGCGAAGAAGTGATTGAGCAATGTTTCTATGCCGTCTTGCAAAAAAACAAAGAAGGTGAGAATATGGAGCCACATTTCCGTCAGTTTGTCGAAGAGCTCAGTCCAGAAAATAATTTCGCCTGGCCCAAGAACGATTATTTTGGTAATCATTTTAAAACGCTGTGCCAAAATCACACGCGATGCTTGAAAACCGGTCAAAAGACACACTGCAAGAAGAAATTGAAAAACTATCTGCGAATGCGAGCGTGGCAATTCAACGCAGTGTCTACCGGTTGGAAATTCGACAAGAAGGACATTGACAATGCAGTCGATTTGATGATTCGAGGCTACAATGCGATCCGTGACACTCATCAAAATGCAGATTTCAAACGACACAAGCGAACATTACTTACTGGCATGGTTACTGCAATTGTTCGAGAAGTTGGTGGCCCAACCAATGATCACAACATCAAGGATTTTTCAAAAGGCGATTATTGGTTCAAAGCAACTGCAATGTGGCTCGTTATGCAGACAGAAATCGATGAGTGGCACAATTGGGCGCAAGATAACAATGTGAAGATACCAAATATCAAAAATCTCTCGGTTGTTCCATTGCCTGATTATCAACGAAAGGCAGTGTTCATGTGCAATGATGTCTTCTATCGAATGCTGGCCGAATCGAAACAACTTCCACAAGTTGATGGTAGACAAGCAACCGAAAGTTACATTCGCCAGAACAAAGAATTCTATTGGAATCAAGTATTCGATTTAACGACCATCAATCGAAAACTGAAGAAAAACAAAGAATTCCATTATACCATCGTCAGCAACGGTGAATCTGTGTCGATTATGTATCGCATGTCAAAGCAATACGAGCAACAGATGCAGAATGATGATATTCTTCGAAAGCAATTCATCGGCGGAAAATTTGCTTACGAACTGGGAATCGATCCAGGCATGAAAACATGGAATGCCACAGTTCGTCGAAATATCGAAACGAAGAAAGAAGTAAGTGTTTAAATTTTTGGCATTATTGAGAAATAGAAAGTGATACAGTTACGTGAATAATTTTTTTCTTCACTTTTCCATTTCAGGTCAACTTGAAAACGTCCAGTAAGAAGTACCATTGGCTGGCAAAGCAGAAGACGCGCGATGTAAAGGCAAAACGATGGACGAAGCAGTTCACCCAAGAGGAGCAGGACGATCGAAATAATCGACAATTGTATCAGCGAATGCCATCACCACTGGGCATACTCTGGATTGATTACGTTCATCATCGTATCAAAATGCTCAAGAAAGGAATGGCCGTGTATACAACACCGAAATACACGCTGTTGCAGTTTGACAAGTACGTCGAATCGAATCGAACCGTTGATAAACTCACTGGGAATTTGGTCAATCATAAAGCCGCAATTATTCACATGGGAAATGCAGAAATATCACCAAACTCGTGCATTCGAATCAAAAAGCATGTGAGAGCTCCAGGTACGCGCAAACTACTCAAAGGCTTTCGAAAACGTCGCAATTGTCGTGTGCGCAAAACAGATGAGTGGGGTACATCGCAGCATTGTGCAAAGTGTGGGCGACGATTTAATCCAGCCACAAGGAGCCATCGATTCAAAGTGTGTGAAAATTGTGGAGCGGAGCCCGATTCAATTTTCGCCGAATATTTACCATCAAAAATCGTAGCACAGCGCAGCAAACGGCAATTGAGGTACAACAAAGATGAGGTTGAACTTTATTTGATGCGATTTTGGGCAGAAGGACTCATGACTGAGCAAGAATTCGATATAGCTGCTGAACGTTTACTGTCTAAGGTGGCCGTGTATCCAAAAAATTGGCAAGTAAACACAGTGAGTGGTAAATTGGAATATGCTCAAGTCAATGCTGATGCACCGTATGCAACTGTTCAACAGCCATATGCAGTCGATGATGAAAATGAATTGGAAATCGAAGACGAGCAACTACTAATGGCTGTACACAAGACATCTTGGGATCGTGATATCGTCGCCGCCAAATGCATTCTCATCAAAGGTATGTGTATTAGAAATTTGCATTTGCATATATTCTACATATTAAATGAAATGCACACTATTTGAATGATCTATTTTAGCGCTCGATGATAAATATGTATGCAATATTTAATGACATTTGTATAGATTTAAGAAAAAAAATCATTTCTGCCAATAATCTATACATTATTTCCGTGTGTGTGTTTACTTTTGAATAGGACATTGTGAGCTGTTTGGATGGGATATTCCGGCAGGATTAGAGAGACGATCACCGCGACAGCCAGCAGTTCAACCGAATCAGCAGCCTTAAGCATCACCAATCACCATTCGTACTCGAAAATTAATCAAAAATTAATATTGTAATTTGTTACATTAACTGAGACTGACTGTTGTGTCTCAGCATTTCGAGGAAGTACTTCTAGGTGTTTTTTTCTGTAAGTATTCTTCACTATGAGATTTTATTCATATAATGGAGTGATTGATATCCATATTCAGAGGCAACAATCGTTTTTCGCTTCGGGAAGTGTTGATATAAATCGCTTTGTTGTATCGATGCTACTAACCAGCATAGAATTTTGTCTACTTTCAATTAAAAAATACCATTTTTCTATTTACAGATATGGGAAACACCCTATTATGTATTCAAATCTATTCTCTATTTAAGAAAATAATTAAAACACCATCACGTATCAATTAAAACTGTTTAAGAGTGTAAAATAAATTATTTTTATTTTTTGGAAATTTACCAAAATTTATTGAATTAATTCGCACAGAATCGTTCTTTGTTGAAAATGATCCGTGGCTTGTTGGTCATTTTTGCCGTTAGATGGCATTCCTATATGTCAACCCAACCAACAACACTTGCATTACTGTAACGCGTTCGTATGAGTTATCATACGAAGTATCGTATTTTTGATTAGTTGGGAATGCGTGTTGACAGTAAGCATGAAGCCGATGCCAAACAATAAAATAACCATTGATAGTTTGACATTTGTTTCCTTTTTCATATGCCAATAATAATATGCGAAAATAACAATAATAAAAATGGCACAATCCGTTAATATTTCGGTGGAATCAGTTATTGAAAATGTAATTCAAGAGATTACCTACGATGGGAGTGAGATCTTTCAACCGTAAGTATAGCAGTGTTCAATGCATCGTTTTACAGTGTAATTGATTTATGTATTATTTTTAGGCCGCTAACACTATCGGAGAGTTTGACTCGGAATGCATGTCGAATTGATTTTAGCAAAGATTTGGATGAATCGGATCCATCAACGAGTGGTGTTGCATCAAAAGCAATGGCAATCAAAGAGGAAAAAGATGATGAAGAAATGAAGGATGCGGATCGATTCAATGCCAATCTATGGCCATGGGATTCGGTTCGTAACAAACTACGAGATGCAATGACTGAAGTATGTGTATTATCCGATGTATTGTCAATAGCCAAACGAAAACAATACATGGTATTAGATCCAGTCCCTCAAGAAACACAAACAATTAAACCGATTGTTCAAATTTTTGCACGTAAAAAAGCACTATCGAATGCAGCCAATATACTACTTACTGGTGCCGAACAACTACGAAACTCACAAAGCGAAGCGAAAA
Organism: Contarinia nasturtii; assembly: GCF_009176525.2. NCBI lineage: Eukaryota > Metazoa > Arthropoda > Insecta > Diptera > Cecidomyiidae > Contarinia > Contarinia nasturtii. The sequence goes on from NW_022197577.1 coordinate 4,121,288, forward strand.
ATAACCGAAACGTATCTGATTTTCACATCGAACTGTTGAGACTGCGCCAAAATTGGCGATTGAAAAAGGTCGGAAACACAATTATTGGTGACTTAAGTTACAAAACGGCCGGTTCAAAATTTCCGCATAATGGCACCTTTGAGGTAACAAAAGCCGAAGATGAACCAGACACAGAGAAACAACAACCATCGACACCGACATCAACGATTCCAAAGCCAAATTCGGCACTTCGGGTCACCGTTCCATCGGAGTTACAAGGTGTTGCCTATATTAAAGTTATTACACAAAAAGATCAAGAAGATTTGTGTACGGCCGTTGTGAATTTAATGGGACATGGACCGAATATAACACATCAAGCAGGCATTTGGCAAAAGAGCTTGGAATATGCTCAGAATGTACTTTTTTGCAAAGAATTGTTCAATCAACTGGCCCGCGAAGCAGTTCAAATTCAGGCAGCTATTCCGCATGTTGTTGTTGGCAATCAAATTCGAGCCACACTTTTATCTGGCATTCAATTGATCATCAGTTTATGTCATTCAACGACATTTGATTCAGCAAGCTCGGGACCCATTACTGATCATGATCATGTTTTGGAGCATTCACTGCATCAACTGTTGCGAGAGGTGCATTACAAAAATACACATCTGCCATTGCCGCACCATATTCACGGTGGTCCGATGGTAGCGTCGAAGAAACGAATGCTTGCCGGCCCAATGGCTGCCGATCGTTATGAATTGCTTGAAATGACAAAATCTCAAACACTTCTCGAACAAATCATCGCACAAGCTCAACACATTTTCATGCGGAAACGAACACAGTACGTGTTGGATACATTAGCCCGTGACGTCAAAGATCCACAAATTATTTCACATTGGAATTCAATGAATAGCCCAACAATGTCTTGTGTTAAAATCAACATCGTCACTTATGGCTATGATACTGTTTGCCGTACAACGTTGTCGATTCATGTTAAAGAACGAAGTTTGAAATGCATTACACGCGATGGTCGCGTCATGCTCATGTCATATGAACCACAAGAATTGAGAGATTTGATTTTGTGCCAAATTAATATGCATCAAATATCCGGATTGCAATTGGTTGCAAAGTGTATGGCATGGCAAACATTATCGAATAGCAATCATTTGGGTATTGGTCGTGTTGAACCGCTCGGTAATGCAACCTCATGCCTCTTAGCCTCACCAAATGGTGATCGATTGATTGCCGTTAAGATTTATTGCGATCCACCACATATTGATATCAAAGTTTACGTGGCCCAAATATCGGAAAATAATAGCATTGAAAGCGAACTAGTTCAAGGCAAGCATTGGGATCAACTAAACATCAATTTCAGAGAGGTATTTTTTTTTCTTCATTTTTTGTCGCTTTATTTGTTTTTCCAATCACAATTTAATTATGTTACTTTCTTCTTCGAATTTCAGATTCGTTTCGAAAAACTGGAGGGAAAAAACTTTTTGAATAAAATGGAAAATTTAATGGCCAGTCTCTCAGCAAATCCCAAAATATAATAAATTAACCGAATAATTTGACAATTGCAAATTTAATAAAATCTATTTTACAAACAACTCCTATTTTCATTCGCTTAGTTTCATAGAACAAACACTTATTCCATCAAAGATAAATCAAAACTTTTATTTTTATTGAAATTTGAATAAATTCGACATTCGTTGAAACTACAATAATTCAATAAAAGAAGAAAAATGCACTACACTAATGATTAATAAAGAGAGAATGCCTTTAAGAGAATCATGTTCATTTTAGAAAAAGCGACAATTGGCACGTTTCATTGTTCAAAGTGGAACACATTTCTTATCAGCGCCACTAAAAATCCAATACTTTGGACATTTACGTCGTATTGATTTTAAAATACCTTTTGACACACTCTTTACAATGCATTCATAATAGTGAGTGTCGCTTTTTTCATCAATGAATATTCCAACTCTGGTGCATTCATGTTCCGACGTGGTTACTTCCGACGATGTCCATTCATTTGGCGATATTAATTTACAAAAACCCAATTCTTCATCAAATTCTCGCCCATGTTCACAATCTTCGCGACGAATTTCATATGCCGATGGAATGGAATTTTTTTCTAATCTACATTCAAAGAATGAGGATTTGTCGTCAGGGTTCGGTAGAACTTGTTTGTCGGCTTCACATTTTGGTGCTGTAGGACATACACCATAATTTTCAACACAACGTTTGGTTACCGGATCGAACACTTTCGAACAGGAAAATATCGCATACGCATGTACAGCATCCCAACAATAATAATATTTTTCACAACTACCCGGAACGGCGAATCGTCCAACAGAAGTGCAACTAAATTCAGGTACCGGTGTAGAAGAGGTTGTTGGAATGTTTATAGTTGTCGTGGCTTCGGTAGTCTCAGATGATTGACTTTCGGTACTGTCATTCGAATCATTATTTTCAGCTGTTGTGGAATCTATGTACTCATCGTTACCGCTTTGTGATGGATTTTCATCAGGTAAGGAAGTAGTTTCTTCACCAGTTTCCCCACTGGTTTCTTCACTGGTAGATTCTGCTTTTATTACTTCCACATCGGTAACATCTTCTTGTGCGATCGCTTGAGCCACAAACTGAAAGTATGAAAGAATTCAAGCACAATAATAAGGAGAAGCTAAGAAAACAGAAAAAAATTCACTAACCAAAGCAGCCACGAGCAAGATTTTCAATTTCATTTTGTTCTTTTTTTCAATGTGATTTCGTCAACAGTTCAAATATAACTGAAATTCCGAAGTCACGACCGTATTATATACTTTTCTGTAATCACACATTATCTTGAAGTCGTGCATTTCAAAATGATGTCGAAGATGTGGAATGGAAAAAAAAAATAAACAAATCGAATTCTTGGTCATTCATCTTAAAAGCAATAAGAGAATGTGCTTAATTCGTTTTACAGAAAAAAACCATTCGTGTTACGTATCAAAGATAAGAATATTACATTTGCAACCTTTTCGTTTGACAACCTGAGATGAATAACTAGCTATTTTAATAAAGTGTGCAAAAAACGGTCGCGTACGAATTGCAAGGTAAAAATAGTTTCCGTGCTAGTGAAGCCTAGCGGCAAGTTGAATATACAGAAATATTGACCCATGAATATTTTTTCAACTTCGAGGTACACTTTTTTTGAGTTGTGGTATACTTAGAATTAGAAAAAAAAAATTCGACCTCGCCGGCATTTTGAATATACATCCGGTTCTGATACTAGACTGGATGGCCTATTAATACCATAAAGTAGTAGATGATAATTCATTTTAAATTTTGTTTTTTATCTTGGACTGTCACCTACATCGTTATTATATTAACTAAACTTCATATGAATGAAAAAGCAGTCATGCTTTTTGAGTTTGTTTTTCAAATAAAAGAAAATAGAAAATGTAGGTTAAGTAGAAAATGGATACGGATACAGTGAGTTGGTTCCAATGATTTATTTCTGAAAATCTTAATATTTGTCATAAAACTGATAACGTAAATCCACGTATTTGTTCCAAATTAAGTTCCTGTTATTATGAGAATCATTTTTATAGTAAAAAATAATACCATAGTTTTACTTATTCCAAATATAAAGATCCGTTAATCGTTTATTTTCATTGAATGTCTGAGTGTGTAACGTTTGAATAGAAGTCTTTGCAATAGTCCATACAAAAATAATAATTCGAATACAAAAGGCCTGGGCAAGAAACGCACTCCACTGTATCGCAACGCATTCATTGTGACATTGACAACTTCTACTTTGAGTCATTGTTTGTTTGTACTGTGCCAACGTCACTTGAGTTATTCCAACCAAAAAATTGATTCTTGCATAGAATCATAAATATTTTTTACAAATAAATTTTGTCATTCTGTTTAAACTGTTCGGTGAAAATTACAAAATTGAAAATTATCCAAAATGGCAAGTTATTTCCAATAAATGTGCTATACAATCAAATACATAACCATTCACACAATGCATAAATGTCTGTTTTCTGTGTAGCACGGTCGACTGAAAGTTAGAACAACCGAGGAGGAGGCGCAACGAAAACGAAATGAACAGGCACTGAAAGTGAAGGCATATCGTGTGGCAATGTCGAAAATCATTGAAAAAAGAGCCGCCGAACAGTATGATGCCGAAATTATGCAACTTACGACTGGAGTTTTGTCACGTAATCCAGACGTGTTTACTCTTTGGAACATTCGTCGTGAATTTCTATTGAAATTAAAAGCTGATAAACCGGACGAAGTTCAAGAAACGTACACGAAGGACTTACAGCTCACTCAAACATGTTTGCAAGTGAATCCAAAATCATACTGTGCCTGGCATCACCGTTGTTGGATTTTGGAAAATATCACCGAACCCAAATGGGACGATGAAGTCAAACTATGCACAAAATACTTACAGTTGGATGAACGCAATTGTAAGCGAATGTTCTTTCTACCGCTTATCAAATTAAATTACTTCTATTTCTCTTATACTTAATCAAAATTATACCGATTTTTTTTTTATATATGTAGTTCACGTTTGGGACTATCGTCGATATGCTGTGAAACACGCCAACGTGAAGCCAGAAGATGAATTAGAATTTTGCACGCAAAAAATTCAAAAGAATTTCTCTAATTATTCATCTTGGCATCAGAGAAGCAAACTATTGCCTGTTTTATATCCGCACGAAACGGACAAGACGCGTCCAATCAACGAAGAAATACTACGCAATGAATTGGAACTGGTCTTAACCGCTGCATTCACTGATCCAAATGATAGTAGCGCTTGGTTTTATCAACGATGGCTTCTTGGTAATTTTCCATTGAATTCATAACTGAAATATTTGTGATCACGATATATCTTTTTTTTATCAGGCAATTCAGAGCAAGAATTGGACATAGCTGCATTTAAACTGACCAAAACATACGCGTTGATAGCATTCACACGTCCGGTTGACCTTTACAAATGTTCCATCAGTTTGGATGCTACAACCAAATTCGATACAAACAAATGGCAACCGATCGATAGCGAATTTCCTGTGAAACATTATTCAGTATGGAAACTGGAAGACACATTCGAATTGAACAATGAGGGAAATTCCATTTTTGAATTGTCATTTGTTGATGAAGACGACAATTCACACAGCTTACAAATTACCAAAAGTAATGATGGCTTATTCGGAATAAAAATGCCACGTTTTGGATTTGAATTTGGATCTGGAGTATTGAATGTGCTGCAAGAACAGTTGAGCTCATGCCAGCAATTACTCGAATACGAACCGGAGAGTAAATGTAAGGAAAACATTTATTATTACAGCTTATTAATATTTTTGATATATTAATATATATTTTCTACATAACTTAGGGACACTGCTGACAGCTGCTTTACTCATGCGTGCAGTAAATCGCAAGGAATACCATGCTGCGTCGTTGGAATTTTTGGATAAACTAAAAATGTATGATTCTAATCGCACAGGATACTATTCAGATTTGGCAGACAAATGGAGCATAGAACGTGGCTTAATTGACTGGATTTCAGCATTAGAAAAGAATCGCGACACACTGATAGATCTGTCGAATTTAAATCTTGTTAATTTACATTACACACAATATATTTGTGTCGCGAACGAAATAAAATTATCTGGCAATAATTTTGATTCCAAGCGAACGAATAAAATTTCCACATTGCTTGGCAACTGCAATGTTAAAAATGATTTAACAAAAACAAGTGATCCTTAATCATACAAATAAGCATTTGATATCCAGTATAATGGCGCAATAAATATTCCAAAATAAATTTCTTGATCATTTTTCAAAATTAAACAAAACAAAACATTTTTCATCAATATAAAACATAGTCAAAAACTCTTCATTTAAACTCCTTGTGCAAATAATATTTTTAAAATATACAGAATTAACTGATCCCTAATGAAAAAACTCAGAAATCAAGAACTCGGCATTTTGATTTTTAAACATTTTGTATTGTTACCGATTATTATTGCTGACTAATTGGCTCCGAAGCAAAACAAAAAAAAATAACTGAAGTATATTTATTTCGAGAGATCAATACAAAAGATGCACATTGAAAGTATACACAAAATGTTGCAACAACACATCAATATTACACATTGTGGTGGAATCTGTCTTTCATAGCAAGTTGTGCATAATTATGAGAAGACAAATACAATCAACAGATATAGTATATACAAAAATATATGATTTTTTTCTGAGAGTTTCCATACATACTTAGCTATAAAAATAATCTAATGAACGTTCTATTTTCGAATCCATTATGTCTTTTGTTTATTTGTTACATAATTGTTTACTTTCATAAAGCGCTTTTATTAAAAACAATTTTCTTATAAAAACTGTCATCATTTTCATTTTGAATACATGATTGGCTCTATTGAAAAGAAACACATTCAAAATTCACATCTCACCTCCTGCTCTTACTTATGCAAGTTCCCACACGGCACAGCAAGAATTGAGATATGGAGTTTCATTCTTACTCATTCAATAAAACAATACGGCTCAAATTCAAAGGAAAGAAAGAGTCGGCATTCTTCAACATTTTTTTTTTGTACATGGCACTTCATTGTTAGTCACAAAATCCAACTGACAAATTCAGCGTTACAAATACAAATGCATATTGTACACACATCAGAATCAGTTGGTTACTGCGTTTTTCTCAACATTATACTACGAAACGTCAACGAGCAGCGAAGTATTTTTCATAACCAAAGAAGCCGAATTGCAATTTTATTCTCATTTGGAGCACTTTCAAAACGTAATTTATTTTTTTAAATTTAATTTGTTTTTTTTTTTTTTAATGTTTAACGATAGGAATGGGATAATTAACAATTCAATTCACTTCACAGCGAATTTACGATGCTTTGGCAAAAAGAATCAAAGAAGGGGAACGCATTGTATGTAGATATAATGAAATCTGGCGGCACGGATTTTGAACTTCAAGACATTCTAAAAGAATTGATTTTGTCAACGAACAAAAATCCATTGCCAAAAAAATGTGATTCAGTATCGGTGCAAAAGCGAAAAGAAGGAAATGAATATTATGCTAAACAGGATTGGCCGAATGCAATGGAGAAGTACAATGAAAGTCTTTGTTTTGCTACAGTTGGATCCAAGAACATTAGTTTGGCTTATGCGAACCGTGCTTCATGTTTTCTCCAAATGAAAATGTATAAGAAATGTCTCAAGGATATTGAATTTGCCAAAGAGGCCGGCTATCCAGCGAATTTGATGACGAAGTTAGATCAACGTAAAGCGAATTGTTTGCAATACATGAACGATGGCGTACAATGCAATGAATTTGAAGCGAAACTAAGTTTTGATCCAAACCAAAAATTTCCATGCATGGCAAATGTGCTGGACGTTGAAGAAGACATCAATGGTAACACAACGGTTGTTGCTAAAGAAGATATAATGGTGGGTCAAGTACTTGTGGTCGAGAGATCATTCATTTCGGTTCTTTTCAATCGATTTGGATCGAAATGTAATATTTGTTTGAAGTCGCTAACAAATTTGATGCCATGTGACGGTTGTGCGGTTGCAATGTTTTGTTCGGTAGAATGTCAGAAGAGTGTCATTCACAAATACGAATGCGGTTCCAAATGGTGTGATCATCCGCTTGTGAATATATCACTTACGAGAGAAATTCGAACTACGTTATCAGCCATCAATATCTTTTCGACCGCTGGTGAAATGATGGATTTTATTGAACAAACCATACAGGATAAATCGAAAAAATTGCCGGAAAATTTAGCTGATAATAAGTCAAAATATCGTGCCTATTTAAGACAACAAAGTTGTGTCGACTGTATTAAATCGTCTGACTATCAAATCAATCCCATTTATGATGCCATCTTGAAAATTCCAAAAATCAATGAAATGTTCAATTCAAAGAAACACCGTCGATTTTTGATGCATCTTATTGCTCAACATGGACTACTCGGTTGCCACGAACCTTGCTGTAACAGTATTAACCAAACGGGTATCGTGGAAGGTGACGAAATATCGATGAAGTCACAAATTAATAATGCTCAATCTGGTCTGATGGCAACATATTTCAAGCATTCAACTAAACCAAACATGTTGAGCATTCGTGGCGATGGTATATCAGTTGGCGTTGCAGTTCGACCAATAAAAAAAGGTAAATATGAAATAAAAGCTAGCTGATTCGCTATATTTAATATCATTTATCATTTATGTATCTAAAAAAGGTGAACCGATTCTGAATTCATGTATTCCACTGCGAATGGATGCGAGTTTGCGGCAAACATCATCAGCAAAACGTCAACAGATTTTATCTGATCCAGTTTATCGTTACATTTATGCAAACCATTCTTACAAGCAAACCTTTGAAGATGACAAAATACGATATATCCTTGACAAATGTATTTCATTTTTGCGAAAATATGGCCAATTTGAATGGTGTGCAGAAGTTGTTTTCGTCATGAATATTTATGGCGAATTAATGCGCGTTCGCATTAATTCACAATAAGTTCAGATAGAAAACGAACTTTTTCAAAATCTTATACTCATTGTAAACATTGAATTTGTCAACTAAACATAATTAAAAACAGCTTACTTTTTGCAAGGCTCTTGAATGATCCATATATAGCAAAAAAAAAGTCTCAAAATTAATTTTAAATATAATATAAAAAATCTTCTATATTCTCCGAAGCCTGATCATGCCCGTAGCTAACAACACCTCTAATGCGTATTCCGAGTACTAATTGACGTTTGTGACAATATGGCCGTCACGGTTTGGAAAATTCATAATGAATCGATTAAACTGCGTTAAACTGTTAAAATAAAACAGTAGAAATAAATAGATTTTAATTTTTTACATTTTTGAAAATAATTTTTTTTTTGTTTTTTAATTTTGTGAGATTTTCTGTCCACAATATTCAAAAATATTAAATCAATAAAAATGAATTGGTTGACATAACCTCACTTTTGTGTCACAATCGTGATAAACCGATTAAATAATTATTAGTAGTCGATTAGTACTCGGAATACACATTAGAGGTGTTGTTAGTTACAAGGTTTATATAGGAAATCCTATACCATGATCGGGCTTCGATATTCTCTCTTTTTTTAACAAATATTTTTACTTAGTGAATAAAACAAAACAATTTTTAACAAAAATGTTGAAGTTTATGCTTTAAATAGATGAAGTTTGTTTTAGGAAACTAGAATCGCAGCATACTATTGTTTCAGAAAGATGGCTTAAAAACGATGACATAATAGCGAATAGATGTTGTGCAATATGATCTAATTTACATTTGAGTAAGGAAAATATAATTAAGTTTCTGTAAAAAAAACCATGATAATTATAATATTATTAACGATATAATATTCTGCGAATACCAAGTACGCAACAGCTGTTATTCTGGACAGATATTTACAATTTTTTTGGTTCTACTTGAAACCAAACCAAGCAATCGGAACGTTCGAAAAATGGTTTCTACTGCAAATAGTAGTCTGCGATGCGCTGTACTGTGTGCATAACAGCAACGTTTTACACTCATACATTCAAAGCATCGTCATCCACGTATACATAGCGTTGTTATTTCTCCTGGCGCAATCCCATCGATGATATTTTCTTCTCCATATCGTCCAATTTGTCCAGTAAATCCATTGTCAACGTTCAATAAGTCATCAAAATATTCCTTCCAGCGGTTGAGTACGTTGTTTCCCAGAACAGTGTTTTTGAAAAGGCCCCACTCTGATTCAATGTCAGATACATTCTCATTCAAGCCCGAAAATTTTTCTTCCAAAATTGCAACAAACTCACTGGTATATATCATGGACCAAAAAATTTAAGTGTAATTTTTGATATTCGGTTGAATAAAACAAATCGATTACATATGATCGAAATTCAACACAATTGATAATGTTGGGAGTACATGAGTGATTCATTAGAGAAGAAACATGACACACAAACAAACTATTTTCACTCCCAAATGCATTTGAGTTGGAAATTAGAACATGATGATAAACTAAATGCATAAGGAACCGTTTTTTTTATCGCTATCAAATAGAACGCTGACCTTGAGCAAACTTATTGCAAACTTATAAATCTTGTAAACATTCATCAGACCCAAATTGTATGATGCTGGTTTGCTAAGTTTGAAGAAGAAATGATACTTTGAATTGGGATCATCATCGTTCAATGACATCGGTAATGGATGTGCTCGAGCAAAGCATCTTCAACCAATTGCATCGGATCGTCCACGCTAAAAAATAAAAATAAAGCTAGCAATCTTAGCACATTATCTGTATAGAACGTATAAATTATGTTGTTTTTGTGTCGGGTTGGCCTTATATTAATGCAAATGGATGGAATAAAAATAGATACATCATAATGAAAATTGAATAAACGATATTACATTTTGTATGCACAAAGTATACATATACGTGCATATATTTTTTCTACATAACACATTTTGTTATAGTTCAGCATCTGATTATCGTGATAATTATTCCAAATTGTGCATTCGCACACATGAACCAACACATCCCAAAATCAACTGGACTGCAATTGAAATAACTCGTTATGCTCATAGTTATGCGCAAAAATGTAAAAACTTGATTGTGTTAAAAACCAAAGATAAAAAACCAATGAAGATTCCCACCACCGATGAGCAAAAAAATTATATTGTCAGGAAAGCATCTTTGGCTGTTTTTGATACTGACATGGACGTAATTTTAGATGATTTATTAAAGAAACATCATGCGTAGTATGATTGGTATACAAATGCCGACAAAAATGAAAAGAAAAAATATTTACGGATTGAAAAAAAAACACGCCAATTGGAAAAAATTATTCTCAACTAATTTATCCAAGGACGATCGATTGAAAAATTGCGAATCAAATAAGTTGTATTTTTACAATAAAAAATAAAAGAGTGCACACGGTGCGAAAAGAAAAAAAAAGTTTTTTATTTTTATTAAATAAATAGAATTGAACATCAGATGATTTAACCTTGTATCCAATGGTGTCAAGTATATGACACGAAAGTTCATTCTAATATTTGTTTATAAAAGTGCCTTTATTATTTGCATTTTATTGCAATTCACTTATTTAAACAAAGAAATGTAATCAATTTAAAGAAGGAGTAAAAAAGAAGGGTATAGTAAAAATGTTGGATTTCACGTCATTCAAAATCAATCGATAAAGGAAAATATAAGTGATTATAAGGCAATAAATATCATACCAATGAACTAACTATCAGCATTTTGCTTAGGAAAAAAGATTGATAATTTTTCGTGGATTTCCTCACGTAGTAGTGATAATGGATTTTGAACAATGGCATTAAGTGATTAATATGATAATTTGAAACTTCATTGCACATGCTTTTTCGTCTCACTCTGACTCAGGTCGACGATACTGCTTTAAATTCAGGTTCACAAAATGCTTTGGAACGTTTGTGATTCGTATTAAGTTCCTTGTTTCACAAACTCAACTGAACAACATTCAGTCGGTCAGTCCGTTTTGATCGTTTGAAAAGTGAAGACGAAATAAATTAAATATTATTTCTTATTATAAATAGATTCAAATTTATTAAATCAAAATGAAAGTGCTCGCACTCATAGTTTTGCTTTCGATTGCTATTTCTTCGGCACACGCGCGACTTAAGTGTAAGTGAATTTTGAATGAAAAAGTTGATTTTGATCTCATTGGAATTTGTGATTTTTGAAACAATGTCTATTTTTTAATTTTGCAACTAAAACAATTGAATGTATTTCTCGATAACACATAGTTTTGGAATATGTGCATCAAGCAAAACTGTGAACGAATAATATTTCTTTGTCCTGAAATGAAAATGTGTGTCATATTCTTTGTTTGAAAAATATGTTCTTTGTTTGCATTCAATACTCAATTTTTCATAGGTTTTCAAATATTTTCTTGTGATTTGTGAGAATTTTAATATAAAATATTTCTCTTTTAATATTAAAAAAAAACACATTTTTCATTTCATCTTTAAGGCAACGAGAAATCGTCTGATATTCCTCGTGATTTTTTGGACATGACCCGTGGCTGCATCAAGGAAGTGCGTCGTCAAATTCAAGCTGAAATAGATGCTTCCATGCAATATTTGGCAATGGGAGCTCATTTCGCCAAAGATACGGTCAATTTGCATGGTTTTTCCGATTTTTTCTTCAAAGCTGCTGGCGAAGAGCGAGAACATGCCACCAAATTAATTGAATATTTGTTAATGCGTGGCCAATTAACCGATGACGTATCCAATTTGATAAGCGTTAATGTAATTAAATAAATTACACAAACCCCACGAAGCAAATTCTCTAAAATCTTCCCGAAGCATATGTAAGCAAATTCGCTCTTTTCCATTTTAGAATCCCCAAAAAGTGTCCTGGGCCAACGGTTCCGAAGCATTGAAGCAAGCCCTCAAGACCGAAGCAAAAGTTACCAAAAGTATCCGTAATGTTATCGAAAAATGCGAAAATGATTATAACACCAATGATTATCATGTATGTGAACTGATGTCAACTTTGTTCCTGAAACTTTGAATATTAATTTTGTGTTGTATTTTTGTTTTAGCTTGTCGACTTTTTGACCGGTGGATTCCTGCAAGAACAATATACAGGTCAACGTGATCTTGCTGGAAAGATTTCAACATTAGATAAATTGATGGCCACACAAGGTCGATTTGGAGAATTTTTATTCGACAAACAAATCTTGAAGTAGAAACTCAAGCAATTCACAATTTTAAAGCACACAAAATTGTCATTTTGTTTGTGCGGTGATCAAAAGATCAGCACTTTCTTTTTATCACATATTGCAATTGAAATAACGGATGTGAATTGCAATGTTGTTGGCCAGATTAAATGTCCTTCATTTAAACTTCACTTTTGTGTATCGTATTGAATAAAAGCATAAAAAGAATTTATAAATTTATATTTTTATATTTCCAGAGAGTTTGACCAATTTCTGGATATGATATGAAGTCTCTCCATTGTGAGATGAATCTTTTCAGTGTGGTTCATTCATCATTTGTTTTTTGGCCATTTGTTCTAAATTAAAATTGTTTGAAAAAAGGAGATTATTTAAACAATTATAGAAGACGTGCAAGAATAGGCTTTCAAGATCAATGATTATCAAGTTGTTCATTCAAATACGCTTATTTGTTACGTCGTCATTATCGGCTAACGTGTTTTTTTCTTTAATCGATATTTTTAAACAATCAAGCATTGATTTAACTTTGAATAAGTCCAATAAATTCGACAGAATGTCCCATAACAAGTTACTACTAACAACAAACCCATTCAAAATAATAAAAAAAACTTCCAATTTTTAGCTTATTTAGCAGTTCATTTCAGATTTATTCGCGTAATTCAAATGGAAAAATGTACGACAGCAAAAAAATCACCAAGTGTGATAACAGAAGCGAAACACATTTTGTCACAATCGCATCGAGTTGCGGATAATTTGTTTCAATGAGCTATGCGGACAGCTCCATGCATGTACGATACATGTAACAGTGTGTTGAATGTAAGCTAGTACGACGACAAGAAAAACATTAATAGCAGCAGCGATAGGAAAAAGAGGAGAAATACATAGAAAAACAAACATGGCGAGTCTTTAAATGTGTAGCACAATGGTTTGTAGTTTGTGACAAGTAGTTAGTATTGTAAGACTTGTATTGTTGTGCATACTGTATTGGTTACTGAATTAAAATACAACGCAATTTAATTACTCATTCACACAGTAAAATTTCATTGGTGTTATTGAAAGCCACTGAATTTGGTAAATTTGGTTTTATTTAAAACGTCGATTCCTCATCAAACCAAAACAGTTGAATTTGGTTCGCCTTCTATGCCAGTGCGTATAAAGGTTGATTTCCTTATTATCCATCGTGTACGTATTCATTCTTTTTGTTCAATCACAATTCAATTGGCTAAAGTGCTTAATGTGTGACAATTTTGCATTACGCACATTTCTCGTTTTTTTTTTGCAAATGTTCCATTTCATTTCAACTAACGTGTAATATTTCTTTTTTTACTTTTCAGTTTTACTAAAGCGCTCTACTGTCTAACCGAGATTCATTCACACTTAAAGACACTGTCAATCGACTACATTATCTGTCAGCTCAGTTCGAATTCAACATTTATATAGAGAACACACTCTCGAATTTAAAGTTATTATTTTATTCAAACATCAAATTTATTATTTAATCAAAATGAAGATGCTTATCGCTTCGGTTTTACTTTTAATCGCTGTCTCATCAGCTCAGGCTAAGCTAAAATGTAAGTAAAGATTTTTTTCGATTTATTTCATTTTTCTGTGTTTGTTCGTTTGAATTTTATCTATATAGTTAAAGCGCATATAGTTACTTTGGACTATGCACTGTGATAGCGAATGCAATGAATAAGGTTCTTTGTTTCGACATATCGGTACATAAAATGTCATACTGCGATAAATTATTATTTATATGATGAACATTGTTTTTGTTATAGATCAGATTTGTCAAATAAGTGTGTGTACGCATTCTGAAACAACAAAAAAAAAAAATATTTTTCTTGAAACATTGCAAAAAAATGTGAAAATTGCACAAAGTGAAACATGCATTGGTTTGATGTGAAATTGACCTCATGACGGGATTTTTAATTTTTGCTGGTTGTCAGTTGTGGGATTCTCATGTGATCAAATTTGTGACAAACAAACTTATTCGTTTTTGCCGAGTACCAGCTGACTTTTTTTTCAATCATTGGAATTTTGTTTATCATTATTTATTTCTGTTTTTGCTCAATGCCGTAAATTAGAAATTGAACGTAGAGTAATCATTAGCACATACATATGTGTGGATATTTAACGAATGTTTTTGCTATAGAAAATTTTCCGCTCGTTGCGCATTTATCTCAATGTATGGTGTATTGTTTATCGCATGTTTTGCGGTACATGCATATTTTTCATGATTGTTCGTTGTATCTTTTGTCGTATATTTTATCACGGGAAATAGTGAATCACACAAAAATTGATAAAACATTTATTGCGCTCTAATTTACCACGTTTTTTTTCTGCATTCACATTTGCTGTTTTCATGAAACATTTGAAAAATGCTAATGCTGCTCTTTTCTTTCTCAACAGGTCAAGATAAGCAGGCCGATGTTCCAACTGACTTTTTGGACATGACCCGTGGCTGTATCAAGGAAGTGCGTCGTCAAATTCAAGCCGAAATTGATGCCTCAATGCAATATTTAGCAATGGGAGCTCATTTCGCCAAAGATACCGTTAATCGTCCGGGCTTTTCTGAATTTTTCTTCAAGGCTGCTGGTGAAGAGCGTGAACACGCCACGAAATTGATTGAATACTTGTTGATGCGTGGCCAATTAACCGATGACGTATCCAACTTGATAACTGTCAATGTAATTATCTTATTTTTTTTTTATTTTTTTTTAAATCGTATCTTTCAAGTGCTTGTTGTTTTTCTCCAAGTCAACATCAAGTACCTGCCGTATCACACCATTGAGCACATAATTTTATCATCATACGATGACAATGTGTTGAATATTTTTTTATTGATTGTAATCTTTATTGTATTATCAGGTACCACAAAAAGTCTTATGGAGTACTGGTGTTGAAGCATTGAAAGACGCACTTAAAACCGAATCCAAAGTAACAAAGAGTATTCGCCAAGTCATCGAAAAATGTGAAAGTGACACCACCAGTAACAACAACAACGACTATCACGTATGATTCTTTTTATTGCCATATAAATGTAGCATGGATTGACATTCGAACTAATTTCGATAATTTTTCGCTTTTATCGCTATAGCTTGTCGACTACTTGACTGGCGACTTTTTGGAAGAGCAATACCATGGTCAACGTGATCTCGCTGGAAAGATCTCGACATTGGACAAATTGATGGCCACACAAGGGCCATTGGGAGAGTTTTTGTTTGATAAAAAACTCTTGGACTAAGAATATAAACAGTTCAAAGCATGCAAAAATTTTCTTGTTTTGTTTATCCTCATATCTTTTTGAGATGATTTTCTTTTAATGTACTATGCGTACCAAAACGCGCTTGTGATCAAATTTTTTTTTTTATATAGAATAGGATAACATTGAGAATTTCATCGTTATTTGCCATACTATTACCGCATATGATTACGAAAATTAACTATTCTCTATTCAAACGGTTTACAAATGATATATAGAACAAATCGATTTAATTGTTGTATATATTTAGACAGAAGCATAAACCACGCAAGGAATGAATTAGATTATTGTTCCTTTATTTTCACAATTATATACGAAATAAATAGTAAACACAAGCGTCTAGAACACATTTCTTGGATACATTTTTTTCTAATTCCATTTTTATAGATATATCTATGCCAAATGGCTGTTGTTGCTGTTCTTAATAAATATAGATTAGTGACTATTTCAATGTATATCAATTGTCGATAATGTGTTAACACTGTTTGTACATCATCTTTCACATCCCAATAGAAATAGGTGAAGTGGATAATAATATTAGCATTATTTCGAGTCAATGTCTTCCACAGCAATGAAACGACAACAACAATAACACATATTTTTACTGTCAAAATTTTGATGTTAAATGGTGTCGACATTGGTGACGGTATTTTGAAACAGACTGTGTAATCCATATTCATCGTATATGATCCTATGTAAAATTCTATACTTGATCTAGTTCACATTGACGGTTCAAATCGTTTATATCCGCTAGCGTGGACATGGACTGTGTGTTTCTTCTGTTACATGTACGTTGTAATGGACAAGTATAATAACATGGCGTCGTTCAAATAAATTTAAAAATCTGTCCACTCGTGTCGACACCATCTAGCACGGTAGTAGGGATTTCATTGCTGTGATGTCTTCTATGGAAAGAACACCATACACTGGAATGTTGTTTTGTTGAGATGTTATCGGAGCCCGAATATCTCGTAGGAATTGAAAAGAATTCGAAATTTTTGGTTCTGACCGTATTCTCGGTGTTTGACAAAATTCAAAACGATTTTGTAATACACCGATAAATGTTAATATTTCAATGTCACTCCCATTTTCAAGGAGATTTTTAGCGAATTGATTCGCTTGTTTAGTTTCTAGTACCCGCTTTTCCAAATATTCTTGTTGATCCATTACCGAAAATGACTTCGATTCTTTAGCTTTAATGATTTGCTGCAACAGTGATTCTTTATGACCCTGGAATGAGTTTTAATAAATTAGTATGTTGGTTAAGAAATATTGACAAAAAAAAGAAATGTCAGATATAACCTCTATCGCCTCGATGTAGTCTTTGAAAAATATTTCAATCTCCATCTGTAATTTGAAGAGAAAAAAGCACATTTTGGATAATTTACGTACAGAGTCATAATAAAAGTTCAAAGTTCCTCTACGATTAAAATTTGTTCTTAAACAAACATTTTTCTTTTCAAAAAAAGTACCTTTACAATCTCTGCTTTATCATTTATCTTTACAATCGCTCCATTCAATTTAGATATAGACTCATTCACAAAGTCGTGATATCTTTGATTTTGTTCAACAGATTCACTGAATTTCTTGATTATATGTTGTTTTGCTCTCTCAATCGATTCAAACTTGTGTCCCTTGTGAAGTAATATGGTACAATTTTGACAAGCAACAATATTACAATTGATACAGTATAGCTTTAGATCTTGTGTTGGATGAACGAAACACTTCAATGATGTTTGCAATCCCTGGTGTTTTTCTTTTTTTATATCTGGCAATGAAATTACCATATGTTTCGATGTCCATCTTTGACGCATATGGACTCCTTGGCAAACATTACATAAATTAATGTCACAGTTTAAACAATACGCATGTGCCTGCAATAAATATAAACTTCATATGTATAAGTTTTTCATTTAAAACGACCTAGTTTACCTTAATTTCATCATAACATTGGTTACAATTTTCATTTTTCAAACAAATTTTGTAGATTTCATCTTGCAATTGTCTTTCGAGTAGAAAATTTTTTGGCACTCGACTCACGCCACCAATTGGAATTTCCGTTCGTAATAAACATAATGGACATTTCAATGAAACTCTTCCCTTTTCCGTAATTAAGCTCGGTGGACGCTTCTGTTGTGGTACAGATTTCGTTTTTTGTTGTTGCTAAAAATATATGCAAGCCGATTAGCAAACGCCATTGATTTTAGTTTCAAAAATATATAGTTTGACTTACTTTCAGTTCGACGGATCGTTTTTTCAATGTCGTTGAAAATGGTTTTCTAATTGGCTTATTCGACATAGATGATGACATTAATTGTCGATCACTTTCTTTGAATTCATGAGAACAATTCATTTCTGTTTTTTCAAAGCTATTCGAACGTGCATTTGGATTTAATTTATTTGGTGTTGTTTTTGGTTGAATTGAATTTTCAATGCTATATAGACATTCCATACAAAATGTATGCAAACAATTTAATACACGTGAGTTTCTTATTATATTGAAACAAATTCTGCATTTAAATTTATCCAACAAATCAAGGCGATCATCATGATCATTTCGCAAATCCAAGGATTGTGTCATTGTCAATGGCAGAGATGATAATGTGGATTCCTGATGTGACACATAATTTCGTCTTTCGATTGGAGCACTCATCTTGCGAAACGATCGATATTTTGAAGCATCCTGACTTGAATCGGGTGATTTTTGATTCGGTGACAATGTGAGTGCGCGTAATTTTGATTGATCCTTTATTTTTACCGGTATTAATGACGGTCGTATCAAGTTAACACGATTTGATCGAACTATGCTATTCGATGATGCTAACGTTTTTTGAATATTAGTTGATTGTGAACGTTTCATCATGCTCGATGGATATCGATTCGTTTGATTCAAAATTTGCTCTTGCGATAAGCTCACTTTAATTTTATTCTTTTTTTGTGTGATAATCTGCTGGGCACGTCTAACTGTAATTATTGCATTTTCACAATTTGCTAAATCACCCGGACTGCTCAAAAAGCGTTCATAGCCGTTTTTTAAAATGCTCAATTCATCTAAATCGGTTTCGTTCGACATTTTGAACAATTTATTCCAAACCAAACGTTTTCTGACGGCAGCTAAACATCAACTGAAAGACAAATTGTCTTTTTTCGAAATAATTGCCAATTGAACTAATTAAATCAACATAACAGAAAAAACTACGAATTTCATTTGACATAGCGGGTGTCAAGTGTCAAGCTTATTCGGTTTCAAGAATCAATACATTAAACAAATGCATGATTATTTCAATGCAAAATGTTTGTTGTTTATTTTTGTTACCTTCGATCCATGTATTTGCTTTTATTCCATTTTTCTTTTGCTTTTGTTTTTTGAATTATCACCAAGGAATCCATTCAAATCGTTGACGATACCTCGGTTTTCATCAATTTCCAAACTTTATTTTCATTTTTTTTTCATGTTCATCCGATTCCGATTCGTTTTGTCGTTTGCTCGGCTGAATTTTTGATTCTTCATATTCATCCAATTCCGATTCGTTTTGTTGTTGGTGCGGCTGAATTGTCGTTTCTCGTGTGTCATCGTTTTAAGTTGTGTTATTTTGGGTAATTTCCATGTACATTGTACATTAAGGCTACTGTGAAATCTTTACGACGACAATCAAAACATTCAAAGCAGACAGCCGACATGAACTATCGCCACAATAACGGCATCTGTCAATCAACCATATTCCTGCTTTACCGCGATAATTGCGGCCATTGGGATCTCCACATGTTTCTGCAACGCATTTATACGTGAGACCCTCAATATCGACGAACGCACCAGTTTGTTCCCAATTTGGAGAATTTCATTGATTATATTCGAACTGTATCCATATTCTAGAGAATATTGAGTGATGTTTAATCAATATCGCTCACCTGCATCTTTTTCTGGACAATAAATACACCGTCCTTGCAAAAAAGCTCGATATTTGATTCCATTTTGATCTTCGGCATTTCCGCAAGATGGACATTTTGCTACCAAGCCAGCAGTGTATTGTTGCATACATTTTTTGTAGAAATAACCTAGATTGCAGCACAATGGAATGCATTTATTTCAAACATTTGAATTTAATGTGCGTATGCATTGCTTATTAAACGGAATATTGCATCAATTATAAATTGAGAGATATTTTATTGAAAACTCAAAGTTTTAAAATTATATACTTTAGTCCTAATGGTAATTTATTCGAAAATGTTCTGAATTCAATTTGAACATTTATTTAACCCTTAACCGCACAGGCTAAAACAGTAACGTAAGCGCACCCATGAGAAATTTCATACAAAACTTATGCAAAATGGTATCCAATGAGTAAAATATGTCATTTTATAGTTAAACCATAGCTTATTCCTTACTTTCCAATACAGCATCACAATTTAATATTGATTTTTATGGAAAAAAAATCAATTATAGCCAAAATGCTTGGTAGTTATTGATATGTACGACTTTCAGACAGTCGTGTCTTTCACTAATATCGCTAATCGACAGTCGTTGGCCAGTTAATGTGCTTCGTGTACTGCGCCGAACTACCTCTCGATATGTGAGATCAATATAGAGACTGCTTCCCGAATCGCACTTTGAACACTGTAGCTCTCTGGCATTTATAAGTTCAACCCTATGTAAACATTTTTCCTTCCTCTTCTTCTGCATTTGCAAGAAGCATGTGTGATATATCAGCTTAACTCTGAGACACCAGGTGGCAGCACATTTGCGTGATCGAAACCAATTACATTGCTTTATATGGAGTGCGATGAGATCGCGCTGCTTCCGTTCTTCCTCCATACTTGGCAAACATGTTGTTAGACGTTCGCAACAAGGCAAACCCTGCCACACCAGCAACGTTCACCAAATTCACGAAATATGCCCATACATTGTGTTTTGGATAGGATAGATCCGTAAGATCTCCGCAAGAGCTGGATCTAAGCGTGCGTAGGCCGCCGCATGATACATACTTTGATTGGCACGCCTGCTTTGATTTGCGCGTCGAAGCAACACAGAAAAACGAACGAATATATCATGCGGCGGCGTATGCACGCTTAGATCAAGCTCTTGTGGAGATCTTACGGATCTATCCTATCCAAAAAAAAAACAATGTATGAATATATATTATAATGGCAAATGCCATTTGATTTGCGATGAACAGTATACGTCACGGACGAAACAATTTACTGTGTTGTTGTTTGATGAAATGTAAATTGTTGTGTCAACAAATCTCCATGAGTTTCATATTGGCCCATACAGAATACATCATTTCCCATACAAAATACTTTGGGGTCCAAAAGACCCCGTTGTGCTTTTACGTTAGTATTTTGTATAAGACTTCCCAAAACTTCATCTATGCACCAAACATTGAAATTTTTGATTTTATCACATAGATATGATATTAAAAAAGAAAACGCTCAGCGAAATTTTCCAATTTTTTTTTATATTTTTGTGATTTTTTCAAAAAACTAAGAGACCTCACGTGTGCGTTTGAGGGTTAAATTCGCATTTTTAGTAATTTTTTTGTCGCTAAACTAATGTCAGATTCAGTTTTCTCATGAATTCAAAAGATATGAAATAAATGCATGTTGGGGATCACAGTGCGGAAAAGTTCATCTTACGGATGTAAGACATTTTATTTCAAGGTTAAAATAAACTAAAAGCGTTACATTTTTGTTTGCTGGCTATAATCAAGAATTGTTGATTCTTGTATTTCTACCGTTTTGAGGTCCTGTTTGTTTTTTAGTTTTGTAAAGTTTTTCTCATATTCGATTTGCATGAATTCGGGACTGTTGTCACCGGGAAGCGACGCATCACCACATTCCATGACACTGACCAATTGATCGAGGGTGGTGTCTGTTGTTCGACTCTGTTGCGTATTGTTTTCGGCATTTCTCATACAGTTCAAATCATCAATTTTCGCATCTTTTGCCTTATTACGTTCATGAATATTTGAATGACGTTTTAAGTCACCTCTAACTCGAAAACGTTTGCCACAGACGTCACAGACGAACGGTTTTTCGCCGGTATGAATTTTTCGATGAACTTGAAGATACGAGGATGCACGGAATTCTTTATTACAAAATTCGCATTTGTAATTTTTTTCGCCTAAAATGCACAAAGAACACTTAATTAATATTTGAAATTCTGAATGAAAAAATAAATAAATAACTGTCCATACCGGTGTGAATGCGTCTGTGAATGATCAAACTGTATCGACGGGCAAAATCCTTGCCACAAAACTCACATTGATGTGACTTTTCCTTTGTGTGTTTGGATTGTATATGATACTGAAAATATAGACAATAAGATCAAGAATAAAAAAATGGGAAGGAAAATGATGGAATTACTACCTTTAAATCGCCCCATTGTCTGAATGGCCTATGGCAAAAGTCACAACTATATGGTTTATCACCTGAGTGAAGACGCATGTGGACTTTTAAAGCACTGCTGGCAAAGAAACTCTTTCCACAGTCATTGCATTGGTGTGGGCTGAAAAACAAACAAATCTTTAGTTGTCTTTTTAGGTTTTTTTTACTATGTATTCATAATTACCGTTCTCCTGTATGTGATAAGAAGTGATATTGAAGAGCGTTTTTCGAGTTACACAATTTACTACATCTTTTGCAGCGATAGATTTTCTTTTTCCTTTTTGGTGTATCTTGTTTTGATGGATCGACATCACTGTCAGTCTGCCTGGGGTTAATCACAAAGAAAAGAATGGAAATTAATCAATATGTAATGGAACGTAATGGAAGTAATGGAAACATATAATGAAAATCAAATATGTATAGTTTAAAAGCAAACAACATTGCTTTAATTTGAGATTTGGTAGTAGTGTTGAGAATCGCGTTCTGCTGTGGAAGAGAAACAAAAACAAAATGCTTACTATAGAATAGCACTTGGTGCCAAGGCCACTACCTATTTCAAATTAAAAAAAAGAATGGAATGAAAAAAAATATCACCATTAATGAATCAATCGGTCTACAATGAATGAAACCAAACGACACTTACTCACACACGTAAATTACTCGTAGACAGAGTAAACTACGGGAGACTGCCGAGGAGGATATTCATTTAATGTGCCCGTTGTCGTAAATAGGCAGCACTCCGATTGAAATCACCATTGATTGGAATATCCTGTATCATACACAATGCTTTGTATATCATATTGCGTGATGCATTCAGATCACGGTCAAAAACAATAGTTTGCTTGCGTCCATTGTATTGTTGATTCGCGATAGAATGTCCATAATGCTTGAGATTCGG
>NW_022197577.1:4149558-4177992 GCF_009176525.2 Contarinia nasturtii
ATTACTTTTGTATGCAATATGAAAATTGAATAACTTAGTTATGAAATTTGCTGTTGCTTCAAACGTCAAAACTAAACTAAACGGTGTGGCATCGCTTATTGTTGAAGGCGATTTGTGGTCGTGATGTCAACGCAGTGGCCAAACATAATATGTATTCAAATCTACTCACCACAATGTGCTAAGTAATCTCTCCCTCTCTTTGGCTCGCTATCTCTGTTGTTCGTGTGCTGAGCCATGTTGTCGATGCAACGTTAATGCGATAGTGTGTATCCAATGATGATTCCTTCGTTGCTCTGATCTGCTACTACTACTACTACCAAATCTCAATTTTTGTGAGCAAAGTGTTTGCTAACGCAGCTTCGTTCAATTCATTTCCAAATTGTTTTTAATTTATGTGTGTATATGTGTATGATCAAACCCTTACTACTTTCTTACATACTAAATAGATTTTGATATTGTGATTTTTTGAAATGGATGTAATGGAAAAATAATCGAAAGAATGGATAGCATTCTTCAATAATGGAATAGTAATTTTTAAAGTAAGTATACCCCTCAGTCTGCTCTTCTTCGATGAATTCATTTTGGATATTAACCTTTGCTGATGTTGTTACGGTCGTCGTCGTTTTAGTTGTAGTATTTGTCGATGCAATTGTTCCAGTTGATCCAGTTGACTCAGTTATGAATTTTGACATATCACGATCCATTGAAATGATTTCAATTTTTGAATCGGCTGCCTCAGTTTGTGGCTCAAATTGATTTTGATTCGAAAGATTTACCACATTTTCAGTTCTAATCAATTGCCTTCGAAGAATGCCTGAAATAGAAGAATGGCCAATTTAAAAAAATGAAGAAATGCACGTTGTCTCTTAACTTACTCTCCGCAGATGCATCATCCATAATTGAAAAGTCTTTATCATTCACATTGATGTCATACATAAGAGATAATTCTTCGTGTCGTTCAATCACAGTTTGATTACTATTGCTAATGATGTGATTTTGTATTGTCTTTTTACCATTTTGATTATTCGAAGTAATTACAAAGCTATTGGCATTCATATTATTAACACTTTCACTTTTTTCAATGCCATATAACGAGTTGTTTGGTGAACTATGTGCATTATCTGTTGCCGTTGTCCAATTGCATGAATTTTCTACTAAGCTATGTTGATGATTTTCATTTAAGTCGATGAAATTTTTCACATCACTTGTTCCATTTTCAATGTACGAATCAACCACACGCTGCACTTTATCCAAAACACCATTTTCAAGCATATCTTCCGTGTCGCTAAATTCGTTATTTTGTTCAGATTTGACATTTATTCCGTTATCATTATAACCATTTATTGACTCATCGTCGGTAATGTCCTCGTTCCCAATGCCAGACATGCAACTAAAATCCTGTTCCTGTTCATTGTTTTGTAATCGAATAAAGTTATCGGCCGTCAATATCACGGCCGGTGCATTTATCGCACGTTGATTGCTCATTTGGAATATGCTTTGATCATTTTGTTCCAAAACTAAATCAGTATTAGCGCTATCGATTTTCGTGCAATTTTGTGGAACTGTCTCTGGTTCGTAGTGCAATTTTAAATGGTTAAAAAAACCTAATTGCGACTGTGTTTGTGCTCCACAAAGTTCGCAAGTAAATTTTTGAATATCACAAGCCGTGTACCGTGTGGGTTGTGTTTCAGTAATTGTCATTTGGTGGAGTTGAACTGTGTGCATCGAATTCGCTGCTTCTGATGTATTGGCAAAGTGATCCGATTGAATGTAGTCCGTTTGATTCGAGGATTGATTGACTCGTGTTGTCAATTGAATTGGTTGTTGATTCATTGTTAAATTCAATGTTGATTGCTCATGGTGGGATTGTGGTTGTAAGTGAGCTAAATCATTGTGTTGGCTTATGATCTTTAATTTCTTTGTTATTCGCTTTTTGTGCGGTAGACTTTTCTTTGTTTGTGATTGCTCTTTACTTGATTGCCGAATTAGTTTTACGTTTGACTGAACAAAATTCACATCATCCTCATCAGTTACAAAGCACATTGTATTGTTTTTCGAGAGATTTAATGAGGCACTTGACTGAATTGAGGTCTTATATTGCATCGCTTGTTGCTGTTCGATTGTTGGTGTTTTTCGCATTGATTGTAATTTGGATATCGGAGTTAGTGGTGGCAATGGTGGAAGGGCCTGAAATGAAACATAACGATAGTTGTCCTTAACTGACCGAAATAAATCTCGTAATATGTCAGACGCGATTTTTCATATATCGAGGTGGTCCCGAAAAGCAAATTTGATACAAAATAAATCTTGAAATTCAAAATCAAGGGGGGCTTGGCAGCCACCAAAGGGTTAGTATTTTTAGATCAGTTGGGATTTGGATAATTGTCGTCTGACATATTTCGAGGAAAATTCAAAGAATATTCTTAACGGCTTACATTTCCGGCCTGGATCTTTGCATCTAGTTCATGTTGATCATTTAACTGAGTTTGATCAATTTGGTTGTATGTATTGGGAAAGTCCAAACCATTCATTGAAATTGCCGATGCTTCCTACAAATTGTGATTTTCAATTAAATGGAGTTTTTTTTTATATAACAAATTTAATACACATACTTTGTTTGAAACAATGACAGGTGCTTCATTTGTTAGAATATATTGACGGCCTTGTTCTCCAACTATAAGTTTCCTTTCTTTGGCAGTATTTAAATTCGATTCAAAATGATGTATACTTTCCATTGGCATTTGAATATTTTCATTATTTGTTATAAAGTGTCGATCGGTTGTCATTTCCAATGGTGACGCATTCTGCTCAATTGTCTCGCTATTGTAAATACTATGTGATGCTAAGGTCGGCTGTTGATCGTGTGATTGTGATTGTATGATATCTACAACGAGACCATTTTGAATGTAGTCTGGTGATAGTAAAGCCTATTTAAAATGATATTGTTTCAAGTTAGATTTTTTGTTCATTGATTTGTCAAAAAAAATAATCCAATTACATGATCAATGTATTCATTTTCGGTATTTCTTGGAATGGATATGATGTGTGTATACATTGTATTTCCCCTTAATACAGTTGGATTTAATTTATTTGCGTCTCCCTGTGTCATTTTTGATGTTTCAATTATTATTATGACTTATTCAATATTAAAGTTAGAAATAAAAACCTGGAATTGATTCATATCCATGCTTTCAAGTCCATTCCGATGCATACTCAAGCTTGGATCCATGGTAATCTATTTCGAAAAAGATACTTATGTAATAAAACCATTGGCTAAACATTTTCCATTGAATCAATTTTTTCTTTAAAATTCATTGGCACATAAACATATAACATTTGTTCACTTATAGCATAAATAACAATAGCAAACCAAAACAGTAAACACGGCGGTAAACCAATTCAATAATTGGCAACGTCGCAAATATTGTATGGAGAAATTACATGTGTCACTTACTCTATATCAAATGCCAAACACAAATACACACCAAATCTTTTTTAATTTTTTAAAATATTTTGGTTTTGATCAATTTTACACATTTTCCAAAATAAAATGTAAGCATTTCGCTTTATTAATTACTTTTTCACTGATAAAATGTACTATTTTGGTTGAGAAAAAAAAAATGCTTGTGCTGTGAGAGAGACAACACCAAAACAAAGAGCATCGAAGGAAACTTGACAGCGTTGTAATAAATGGCGGTGCATAAAAAACTGATGCTATTTTATTAATTAGTTCGGCTCTTCAGCACCAGGGTGCGTCATTTTCATAATGTCAAAAGCCGGCTCGAAGGGAACATTTTCATTGAATAAACTATTTGAATGAAAATATTACGTATTTACACTTACGTTTGTTTATTTTATAAATAATTGTACTCTAGTAACACATTGATTTTTTCTATGATTTTTGCTGTGTGAAAGCTCTTAGCACAAAATACGACTATTTACAAAAATTCAGTAAACCCACAAAATTCGAATCTTTTCATTGAATTCAAATTACCCAGACATTTGAGGTTGATTTAATTTACATTTTGTATAAAATGAAAGCAATTTCAATGAATGCTTCGAAACAATCATAGAAAGTAGAAGTGAATTTCACAGGTTCACTTACAAAAAGGTCGGCTAATTAATATTATTTACATAAAAACGGACGATTTAACTCAATTTTATTTGTAAACCAAAACAACTTTTTAGTATGTTTTTTTGCAGTTGGTTTCCTTTTCATTCTTTCGGTTCTAAACCATATGTCTGATCGCCTGCCTATAGTAAAAAAATACAAATTCATTTTCTTCTATAGATTTATAAAAAATATATATATTTCATGGAATGTCATTGATTCATAGAATAACTGTTATAGTTCTGTGTGGAAATTTGTTCACGTTGCTTACAAACTAATTTAACATCTGCCATTGTTTTTGGAGCCAAAAAGCAAAAGAGAAAATAAGAAAAAAGGATTTTTTTTATAATAGCCTAAAATAGGCGTATACTAGACGAAGTATAGTCTAATTTCACACTATGTAGAATGGCTTAAGATAATATCTAAATACTTTTACATCATTAATAATTGTGAAGAAAATGTTTGGAAAGACATGTTTCTTTTTCGTAAAACGTGTGTACAAAATGCGTGATAGTAACAAGTGTAAATTTTTTATCGGAATGTAGATTTGTTATTTTGACTTTAAATTCTTTTGGCATTCAAACAGTTGAAGGCGGCTTTGTTGATTGGAATGAGTGGTGGCGGTGATTTGGAATGTTTTCGCATCGTATTGTCGGAAGATCCATTGTTTTTGGTTTTTCCAATATTTGGCCGATGAATTGTGGTAATGTGGTTCATGAGATTTTCGGTGCCACGACAAATTGTCTTGCACAGTGGACATTTGTGTAAACTGTGTGGAAATTGTGTAAGTTTCAATGGTTTTGCCATTGGCAATTGCTTCGGTTCGGTAAAACTCATCGTTTTTAAAACGGTGTTTGAATTAAATCCATTCTGTTTGCGATGTGTTATCAAATGTTTTTTCAACGTGCTCATTTCTCTGAATGGCCTCTTACATTCGGAACACGAAAATGGTTTCTCACCAGTATGTATCTAGAGAAAAAAATGATTTTAAAAAGAATAATAAATATGGAAAATGATAAAAATTTTCATTTTAAAATGTACCATAACGTGTCTCTTTAGATTTGAGCTGCTGCCAAAGGCTCTATCACAATATTTGCACACGAATGCTTTTTTATTATTGGCATCAATGCGTGGCACAAGGTTATCTGATACTGAATTGTGATTGTACCGTTTTGTTGTTTCCTGTTGTTTTTCACACGAAACACATTTTGTCGAATTACGGCTCGATGGTTGATTACGATTGCACACCGAACATTTTACATTTGCCGAAATATTGTTGTGGACTTTTTTATGTTTTCTTAAATCACTTTGTTCTCGAAAGCGTCGTTTGCAAATGTCACATTCGAAAGGTTTTTCACCTGTAAAAAAAACCAATTTATATTACACGAAGACGACAAACCAAAAAAAAAAAAAAAAACGACAGCAACCTTGACGATTGCGGTTTTGCCTCTCTTGTTATTTTTAACCCATACGTACCAGAATGAATCATCATATGGCGTTTTAGATTATAGCTACTGGACAATCGTGCTTTGCATATATCACATGAATAAACTTTTTGTTCGGCAGAAGAAGAATTTCCAGAAGGTTCGTGTGTAAGGCCTCCGTTGCTATTTTCATTAAAATCACCATCACTGTCATC
The DNA here is from genome assembly GCF_009176525.2 of Contarinia nasturtii. Lineage (NCBI taxonomy): Eukaryota > Metazoa > Arthropoda > Insecta > Diptera > Cecidomyiidae > Contarinia > Contarinia nasturtii. Next base: position 4,155,309 of record NW_022197577.1, read on the forward strand.
GTCATCGATTAATATCACATCATCACTGTCACCCGTTGAATTGCCATTCATCGGTAACGATTTTAATTGGGAATTGTCAAACCAAATTGTTTGTGGTTCACTATGATTCGACATCACTTGATAGGCTGAAGATAAAATAACAACAGAAAAAAACAGTATTTATTTTTTCGTACGATGAAAGTGAAGAGAATCGAAACGAATAAAAATGCAACGAAAAGTAAATGTATTACCATATTCATCGAATGGTTCTTCATCATCGTCATTTTCATCGTTTAGATGAAATGAATGGCTATGTTGCTCGATATCATCACTGTATTCACTAAAATCGTCTTCGCTATCGTTAAACGGTAGCTCCGGTATTACTTCAATCAATTCAGCCTGCAAATCTGACTCATTCATACTGGAACGATTTTTTATCACTGACATGTCGGCCGATTTCAACGAAGCGGAAACAGCACTGTGTGCAGTTTTATTTGTTATTGAGGTCATTTTTTTTGTTCGATTCGAGAGAGTATACGATTGATGTTTTTTTTATTCTCAATTTTCAACTGTTATTGTTGTTGTTGTTGTTGTTGTTGTTGTTGTTGTTGTTGTTGTTGTTGTTGTTGTTGTTGTTGTTGTTGTTGTAATTACAATATACAGCCCATGCAACTTGCACATGCAGAAAAATTGAATACGTGACACTCAATGGTGAACAGTAATACACGACTAAAAATTCACATTCAATCTTCACTTGTGCTCGCTCGTTCACCGTGGACTTTTACGCTCGATTCGAATGCAACCACTACTGAGGCCGAATTACGAAATGTATCAAACCATTGCGTATTTTGCACGGTTCCCACTTCACACTCGTCGCCAATGTTGTGGCTGTCGCTGTCGTTGTCGTCGTTGTCGATTCTCTGAGTGACTCAATAAAAAATGAGTGGTAGGCTCGAGTGGTAATTTAAATGTCAAAATAAAAGGAAACGGCAAGGTCGCTTGCTCGACAACAAACACACTCATATAAACACCAACAACGCACTTTTGTTTTTTTTTTTCTCTTCTTCTTCTTTCGGTGCTCTGACGATTGCTCAATAATTCGCACACTCACGACTCACCGCTCGTCGTTCTTTTTGTTGCTGTTTTTTGTGATTGTTTCTCTTTTGTTCGGTTTTTGGATGGACTTTCAATCGTGGAACATCACAAATGGAATGTCAAATGAACAACTTTTTTTTTTGTACGGGAACACTGTCCGCTAATGATGCAGTCGCGATGTCAATATGTACGTGTTATTTCTGTAAACGAACGATGTAGTCAAGTGGAAAGACTAACCACACTCACATACACGAGAAAGTAGTGTATTGCAGTAGATAAATCAAATATCGTAAACACTTGACCAATATTCTCTTTTATGTTTCTTTTTTTTCGCTACGATGACAGATTTTTTTTTGAAATTGTGTAGGTTGAAGATTAAGAACTATTCAATGGTCACCACATTCCAAATTCAGCTAAACGAAAGCAACAACGAACAAAATAACAGAGATATGGCATCTGGAATTGTTGATGTATATAAAATACATATGTAACATTTATGTAGACAGAAAGAGATGTTGAAGTTGAAATATATTTAAACAATGAATGACTGAGTTCACCTCAGCCCACCGGCATGAATTCAACAATTTTGACATTTAATGTTACCAACTTGACAGATTCAAACATTTTATGATTACATTTTCCGAATGTCAAATCATAAAAGAGACTAGCAAATTCATTTATTGTTTCAAAGTTAAAGTGGAAATTTCTTCATTTTTACACATTCAATTGGCTTCAAAAACTGTGTTAACCTACGAATATCCATGAATTAAAAATGTATTGTTGCACGTGTTAATATACTTGCAGTAGATCGTTCAATTACTTCAAAATACCTTCGGAAAATCTCTTCCTTTGTTTACTTTGTTACGGAGTCTTTCAATGCAAAAAAAAATATGCATTCGAATTATTTTTTATACACAAATGATGCTCCAATTAATGCCAATGTGAGCATTGTCAATGCAAAACATGAGATAGCTTCATCAGTTACACATCATATTGCCACAATACCGGCCAATGCAAATGTAATTCGACCACATCACTCGGCCACCAACTCTTCGTCACATTCAATGCAACAACCAAATATTCATATGTGTCAGATTTGTTGTCAAATATTTCAAAAATCCAGCAGTCTAAAGAAGCACATGAGAATTCATCAAGTGAGTTCTCGCGACAGTGATAATAGTCCATACAAGTGTAAGTAATTTACGAGATCGATAGATTTGTCCATAAATTTCACATATCGACTCTTCCGATCGTTCAAAAGCAAGTTTTTTTTGATTACAAAACAAGTTAAATATTGTTGTTTATATTGTTCGCCATTTGATTTCTGTAGGTAATGCATGCAAAATCGATTATCTCAATGCTGTTACGTTTGAGGAGCACATAAAATCGGAACATGGTCAACCACAAGCCCTGAAATGTGTAGATTGTGGATGTTTTCGAGCAGTTGAACTGACTGCATTGCAACCATTTCGGTGTGCGGGATGTGCACAACGAAAATCGGAGACTTATGATTCAAGTATTACCTCAAGCCAAAATGCAACCCAATCACAACCAGTTCATGTGAACCAAATAAAATCGACCAAAGTTGATATGGACGCACTCGTTCAAAATATGCGTTCGCCGAGCGAATCAAATGGACGACGACGTAAACTTCATCAATGCTCCGAATGCGATAAATGCTATAAACACCAAAGCACACTGGCAATGCACAAAAAAATTCACACCGGAGAATTTAAATACAAATGTCAATATTGCCAGAAAGAATTTTATTTGGCCGAATATTATAACAGACATATGAGAGTTCATACAAAGGTAAATTAATTTTTATTGTCTTCAATAAATGCATCAGCTCATTTATCTTTGAATTTAATTTCAGGAAAAGCCCTATCAATGTGAGGTTTGTGACAAAAGTTTTTCGCAGTCAAACACCTTAATTCAGCACAAAAGAATTCACACCGGTATGGACAGTTATTTATTTATTTTTTCATTCAGAATTTCAAATATTAATTAAGTGTTCTTTGTGCATTTTAGGCGAGAAACCATATGTATGTACAATATGTAGTAAAGCGTTCAGCGTAAGAGATTATCTACTAAAACACATAAGGTGAAATATAAGAAACCAATTATATCGTTTTCATAAAACCAATCACCTTTCAAATACCATTTCAAATTCGGTTTCTTTTTTTGGTTATCATTCACACAGAGTCCATACCGGTGAAAAGCCTTTTGAATGCGAAATATGTGGAAAAAAATACTCACAACGCAGCGGATTAAAAAGCCATCAAAAGTCTCATTATCCTGATCAACATCTGCTCAATGGATCTCAGTCACAATCTCAACATTTGAACCTAATTTGAAAATACAAAATTCGCCACACAAACAACAAATATGATATGACAATGTAAAACGATTACAAATCGCTATCAAGAAATTGTATACTTTATGTAGAATTTTACTTAAATACTCACTTCGTATATAAGATATGATTTAAATAAAATTTCACACCTCATTTCATCAATCGTATCATTGTTTCTAATACAGATTCGGAAAGCAAATAAATAAAAAATCTACTATATAGCTTCATTTATACTCCCCTAACTATCACAGGCATTTGGACAGCCCTGAGTTGGATTGCTAAAATCAGCTGTCACTTTCAATGTTGACGTTTCTTTATTTGTTATTGTTGTGTATTGTGCAGTGTTTTGACGCGTATACTGCCTCGCAATTTTGGTGTTTCCAAATAAAAGTGAAATTGAAATATTATCACGTTGCAAACTATTGCAGTACTTGCATATCAAATATCTCAGTTCGAAGTGACTCAAGTGAAAATCAATTTAATCACACTTACATTCAATTGATTCGAACAAGAAATGTCTGAAGAAGTAAATACGGAAACAGATTCATTCAATCAAGATTTTACGACGGCAACACGATGGGAAGTTTTTTGTGCTCGTCTCGAAGAGATTATTCACGATTGGAAGCTTCCATATAAGAAGCAATGCATTGGAAAACTGCCTTTTAATGCATTATCCGTAAATGACTGGGAAACAAAGGAAGAATTGGTTACATATGATGGAATGGAATTGAAGGTCACATTGTACACCGTCAAGTTGGCATCTGATACAGACCGACAAGACGATGTCTCACCTGATTCTGCAAGACGAATGTCAGTTGATTTGGAAAGGGCTGAGAAATTGTCGCAATTGAATATTAAATCGGATTGTCAAACATTTGTTGATTTAATGTCGTTGGAAAATAATTGGTGCACATTGGACGAAAAATCTTGTGTGAATATTCATCCACTAGCAAGGTGGTATGGATTGAGGCAATTCGTTGTCATTTCTACGGTTGGCGGAGCAACTATCAGCGAAAATCAACGTCGCATCTTACTTTCATCCATACATTTGGCCATTGGAGAAACAAACATTACAGTTCCAGTTTTTGTCCAAGCATTGAAATCACAACAGAATGTTTATTCAGGTAATTTATTATAATTTAAATAACGATTTTTTACCATTTATATATATATATTTGACAGGTGTTTGCGAACATGAAAATACCAGAGTGCATTTCGACATTATTCATTTATCGCAAACTCATCCAACATGCAAATATTTGTCAGGCATTCTTGACATGTTTAAAGAGAAGATACCATACGAATACAAGGAGCCAGCAACAGTTTCAGTGCGATTTACTTACATTTTGAAACAATTTCCCGAATCTTCGTTTGTACTAAAACGAAAGTTTCCATTTTCCGATCGTAACAACGATATTGAAATTAAATCAAATGCCATCTTACCGTTTGGCGTATCTGTTGATCCGGTTCGCGAATTTGTGCTCTATTGTAAATGGCTCGAATTGGCCGAAAATGTTGTGATGGACTCTCGAAATTACAGCGATTTTGATCCAATGTTATCACAAACATGGTCATTTCGCTTACATTATGAAGCCTTACCAAACACATTTTTGCGCGAATGTTTATTTGAATTTTTGTCGGAATGCGATTCGACAAAGACATTACATGAGTTAATTGGTGCTGAGTACGCATATTCAGCCACAAGTGAAATAGCCAGTCGTGATGATTTAAATCCATTGGAACGCTTAACTGTGTCAAAAATCTCCAAACTAACAACATCCATGCTTTCGGCAGCACTTTCCAGCGATGGATCAAGTGCACAAGCAAAAAATAAAACATCGAAAAAAGGCAAACCGCTTGAAGGCCCGTTAACGGAGGACCAACTCATGGCCATGCTTTACTTTTTATTTCCCGATGCACAACCAAACTCATCCAATGCGTACAAAGTTCCATCCACGGATAATGTAAGTAAAGAACATTCAATCTTATCTAGAGTTGATCAGAAGAAAAGAATGGAAATTAATTAATAATTTAAAATAAATAATAATTAATTAATCAATGCGTAATGGAACGGAATGGAAAATGAAATTTAAAAAAAGTATAATTAATGACCACAACAACAATATTGCTTAAATTTGGGATTTCATTGTAAAAATTAATATGCTTACTATTTCTAGTAATTGTTAGCATCGTCCACTACTACGTCTTGGTATCATTGTTTCAAACAATGAGATTCCCATTATGAGAATGTTCGCGTAGACGTCCGTGCTTATATTTTTAATTTTTGATTTTAATTTTTGTAATAATAATGGAGTTGATGCCTGAATGGACGAAAATAATTTGGCATCGGCAGATGATTCAACATGTACAATTCCTTTTTAATCATATTTGTCAGCAATGTGTTTCTTTCCAATGTGTGTGCGCTTGTGCTTTTTCAATCTTACTTTCTTCTTAGACCAAGAGCCACTCCAATAAGTAACTTTTACTTTTCCGCACACACCTAGTGTGTAAGGTAAAGTATTGGAATCGGTCGAAAAATTAACACCCATCGAAAATGTGTTTTCTGGGTGTTTTTGGGGCCAAGGAACACGAATCTAGCGTTTTTTCGATGTCCGAATGTATGTGCGTACCCTGTACGCTGTACCCAAAAATTTGTTAACACGATAACTTTCAAACAAGAAAAGTAATTCAAAATCTGACTTCACAGGATGATTGGGAGTGCCGAGGAATAGAAACCATTAGATTTTGAGCGACTTTGGTTGATAGAGTGACGTTTCATGTCTGGTGTTATGTCCATGGCCATCCATGGGAAAAATTCAATTTTTCTTCCAAAAGTGATATTTAATGTATTTTTAAACACTCAAAAATATGTTTAGGGGGATTTTTGGGAACGAGAAAACCGAATTTGACGTTAGTTTTGCGATACAAATAATTTTCGACACACTTTTCATACAAAAATTTCATACAAACATGTAATTTTGTTTATGCAGAAAACAATAAATATGTGTATTTAAGTGCAGATTTTTTAAAATTTAGTGTTATTTTATGATAAAAAATCGATGTTTAAAATTTCAGACATAAAGCTGACAAAAAATCTGATAGTTTTTTTCGAGTATCACTTATAGTCGGCTTTCAACGCGACTCGATTTAAGAAGCGCCATCTCTATCACGCCAGGTTCTCATATATTTTTTTCTTGCAAATAAAATTACAAAATTGTATAAATTGAATAAGTTTTGCAATAATAATAACGAAAATAATTAATAGAATTTATAATAAATAAAAAAAATTGAAAAAACACACAAATATTTTATATTATATGATTCACCAGAATAGCTTCACTTCGTGTTGTTTACGTTGTTTCTTTTGACAAGAAGAATCTTTGAGCAAAAACAAAATATTTTCCAGAAAATCAAACATGCAGCTCGCTTTATTAATTGATATGTTTTCTATCCGCGAATAATAGTGCAGATTTCGCGAAGTGGGTGGCTGAAGTAATAAACGTCAAATTATTTGTTTAGTGTATGTCTAGCTGCATGGTTCAATATAGTTTTCTGACATAAAGCAAAAAAAAAGTTACTTGTTAGAGTGGCTCTTGGTCTATCTTATATCATTTTAAATTGAATTATTTTCACTTTGTTTTGCACAGTTTGATCCATTGCGTATAAAGTCAGCGTTTGATGATTCCCTAGTACATCGTCTCAGTATGTTATTGGCACTTTGCGGAACTTACCTCGGTGGATTACGTGCCATCGCTCAACTTTGGATTGAATTCGCACAAGAAATGAGATATCGAGTGGAAAGAAGCATTTTTATTTCTGGGTAAGTGGCATTCTTCCAATTTTATTTTTGAGGAATCCTTTTTTAGGAGAAATGAAATTATTTTAATTCATAAACAAACAACAACCACAACAACATTGCTCATATAAAGTAAAAATATGTGTTTATTTGGATTTCTCTAATGTGGTTCTTCAACAAAACAGAATAGATAAATTGGTGTTGTTTTTTTCATCTCCTTAAATACTATGTATATGTAAGTGTGAGCAGCCGCTTACTTCGTCGGCTGAAATTTTATACAATTCATAAATGAATGTCCGAGAATGAATGTGAGTCTTCTCGTGAGAGTTTATTGAAATGTAACACCGCCATAAAAAAAATGCTGACTGTCAGCAATTGTATGGCGGTGTTACATTTCAATAAACTCTCACGAAAAGACTCACATTCATTCTCGGACAATCAAATGTGTTACATTGCACCTAACAATTGAATATAATATGCGTTTATGTATTTTGTAAATCGGTGTATCTCTCTCTAACATGCGTGCAAACATTTATTTGTTTTCTAGAATGTACGCGAGCTCAAAATCAATAATCATTCCATGTAAAAATTCATTCGAACTTCCATTCGTTTCACATTTCCTCTCGACCAATAAAAACCGTTTCATTTTAAATTACAAATATTTCTTTTCCACACACACACACACTTGTACATCAATCGTTTGAAACCATTTTCATTTTATTCGCACCGAAAAATTATTCTATTCTCATGCAAGAAACTGCACATTTGGCATTTCTTTGATGGAATCCCTTAAAAATGAACATGTAATATTAATTTTGATTTACGAGGGCACTACAATAATTGATTTTAAATATCTAACACAATGGAAAAAAATCGCTACATTTACAATACTCATTTAAGGCATTTTATTTTCAATTTGTGTATCGCAATATGCTAGTGTGTTTGATCTACAAAAAGTGTTCTCTCTAAAGGAAGCAAAATTGTGTTTTTTTTTTGGTCGTGCTGCTAATTTGAATTGCAGTGAACGTGTGTGTGTGTGCTGATTTTCAAAACTTATTTTCTTGCGCTAAAATTTTGTTTTCTTCAAATGTTTCGAAGTGGAAATTATTTCGATCGCATTCTGTTGATACAAATGTTATTCGTGATTTTTCCCCATACAATCACCGGAAAAAAAAAAATCCCAGATGACTGCTCACCAACGTTATTGATCCCATTTTGTTTTGTATTAGAAATCGTATCTGTTATCGTGTTATCTATTGATTAAGTGAAATTTCTGTTTAAATTTGATAGGCCTACGATCTACTTGTTCGAATTGTGAATGATGTTTACACTCTTTTTAAACCTACAACTATTTTTGATCTTAATTTTATTTTTAGATAAGTATTTATAGCTATAAAATATGTCTAAGAATTTTAGTTTTTCGTTAACTGTGAACTGTGTTTTCTGGGCGTCTGTAATTGTTACGGATTTTCATTGGATTTGATCTGGCTCGATCATTCTTCTCTAAAATTTGCATATTTTATTTTCGTATTTGAAAAAGAAATCGAATAAATGGATTGTGAATTAATTTTGACAATATTCCTTGAAACCACTGATCTATTACGTAAAGTAAAAATGATAGAAACAAAATGTTCAAGCACAATCGCCGAAAATCCGAACACAGAAATTTACCCATTTTTTTAAAAATCGCTCGAAATAATAAGGAAAATATTTTCTAACAAGACAAAAATTTCACTTAAAAGTACTTTTACTTAACATTTGATCGTTAGATCAATTCATTCAACTATATTCGCTAATTTAGTAGTTTCATTATATAGACTTTATATATGATTAACGTACGCGCAATTGAATTCGTTCAATTTGATTTAGCTTTATTATGTACAATGATGAAGTCTATATGATTCTAAATCTCGTTAATTTCAATGTTAAATTCCTTATCAATTCGTTTGACATAAGATTCATCCATGTTATTTTTAGTTTCATACCTATCAACGTGGCAAATTTCTTTAATCGCACATAGGTTCAAATCAAATTGCCAATCTGACTAAGAATATTTGAAACACATTTGATTATTATTTTTCTTGTTCTTTTTTACAATTCTAATTAAACTATATTTAGGTGATTTTGTTATGGCCTATGACAAAAGACAATGTTGCATTTTGAAATTATAATGTAAAAAAAATTGTTGCAAAGAAAAACTATTTCCGAATTTCATCATGAAATTATCTGAATTATACGATCATCGGTATAATTGAATATTTTGATGAAAAAAAAAATCCGTTTGAAAAAACCTTCCCGTCGCTGACTGCTTAGCATTCATGTTTTTATTTGATGCATATTCAAAACAACATACACTATTTACATAAATCGGCCAAATATTTCCATTTTGGTATACATACGAACCACTTTTACAATTATCTTTCTCGTTTTATAACATGTCTAGTTATAAATCTCTCTCTGTGTGTGTGTGTGTGCTGTGTATTTAGCTCGATTGTAGCAGTCTTTTGTCGTGAACGAAAAGAGAAGTACATCCGTAAATTCAATATTTTCAATTAATACAACGTATAACATGTTTGGCACTGTGAATGTATGTGATTTTCCACAAAACATTTTCTCCTTCGAAAGAAAAACTATTCAATTTCCCTTTCTAAATTTCTTTGCAATACAGATTGGTGTTATGCCTTCTTACATTTTGGTCACGCTAGTATAAACTATCATTCATTCAAATTTTGTTTGCAAACTCCATATGTGATATATTGAATCGGTGTTGTTTTTTTTGTTTTTTAAGAAAAAAAAACGCAGAAAAAACTACAATAATGAATCGATGATTGAACCATGCCGTTAATGATGTTCAATATAAAATATATAAGTCGCTTGCATATAATTCGAATGATATATGAAGGTTTGAGTGAATTTTAATTATTTAAATTGTTAACTGTGTCTGTGTCTATAATGTGTAAAATTGAACAATGTCCACATTGATCTAAGTGCATATAACCGTTTTTTTCTGTTTAACTATAACTTTGGGACACTTTTTGCTCAATATACTTTCTCTATATACAATTTTGACTTATTAATTCATCATTCTATTTTTTGTTTTGGTGGAAAAAGTACATAGAATTGTTCTAAATTAATTAATACTAAAATCTAAAAAGGGATTTTACGCGTAGTAATTTTATACTTTTTTTTCTCTCTATTTTCATTACCGCTTTTAAATCGATTAGAATATTCGTTTGTTTCTTTAAATGTATGTTTCGTTTATTGCATCGTTTATTTGATTTGGACGACGACCCCGATACACTTCGATTGTATTGATGGTGTGTGGATCGTAGTTGGTTTTGGTTTTAGTTGTGCGCACATATTGAAAACAGCATTCGGTTTCACAGTAACTGGTTTCAATAATGTGCATCACATGAATTCCGGCTGGAATTCGATTAAGTAAATACAAAGCTAATTCATTGTGCTCGCCATTCGGACCAATGTCGTGTGTAGTGATTGATGTTGTCGGTGGTGCTAGTGTAATGGCAGTACTTGCTCCTGCTGTTGTTGCTATTGAACTATTTGGTTGAATAAATGATAATTGTTCTATTGATTTGAATGATTGTGTTATGTGGTCCGTATGGAAATCGGTCGGCTGTCAGAAAATTTCAGGTAAATTGTAAATTTTTAACAAAGTATTCGTATATCATCTGCATCGGAAAAGTTGATCTCATAATGGCACCAAACCGTTACGTGTTGTGGCATTGCGTGTCATATAAATCTCCATATCATGATCTGTCCAATTGTCGGATGTGTCGCAATAATTATTCAATGTATGAGTTGAACCAGCCGTCGAGTACCTGTAAATTTATAAATGTACATGAAATGAAATGCAAACACAAACAAATATATTTTCAATATTCAATGAGAATGAATGCGATTAAGTGAAAACAAAATAAAATGAGACATAGTTTGAGTAAAAAAATAATTTACGAACCGACTACTCGGGCGATGATGTGAATGAATATGAGCTCCATTCATTTGATCGCGTGATCGAGATCTCGGTCTTGTTCTACGACTTGAAACTACACTATGTGCAGCACCATGGATTCCAGATCCAGCGTATGAAGCACGTGACATACGATCAGAGGCAGCTGCCAACGATTGTCTCGATTGACGTAATTCTATGTTTTAAAAGTACACAATACAGTACATTTGCTCTATCTAACAAATAAACACTACAATCTATCTCTAAAATTGACTTACCTGGCCGTGAATTCACCAAATTACTTGGGAATGCCGAATTCAAGTATCCACGATGTGAATGATTTGAGAAACTATGCTGCGATTGTCCATCAGCAATTGATCTATATTTTAATGGGGATATTTTTGTTTACAGTTTTTTCAATTAAATTACATTCGACAAGGTATAACAAGTAATGCAAAAAAAAGAAACAACAAAATTAAGCTTCGAGAAAATAAAGTCATGAAAATGCCATTTCGACCTTTTTGACATTTCATAGAATGGTAAAAAAAAATGAGATAAAAAAAGAATACGAAATGAATGCGCTTACCTTGCTTTGGCAACCTTTCCGACCACACCAGAGAAATGTGATACATGACTTCGCATGTCATCGCCGATTATGCTTTGATTTTCCATTGGATAAATTCTCGGTCTCGGTATAGATCTGCCGCTGTATGCACTAACTTGATCCCAATCCTATTGGGGAAAGAAAACAGTAATTACATTTTAGCAAATAGAATTTAAAATTTTGAACATTTTCTACTTAAATTACACACGATGACAAAATCTAATTTGAAATCTTATGCACACATACACATAATAACACAAAATATGCGGTTAAATGTTTTCTCTGTCTCTTGCAATTTTATTCCCTCTTTCTACTAGTGTATCACCCTGTGTTCATAACTCTATTATCTGTGATCCGTAACACATTATGTCATAAACAATAATGTATGAGGTTTGTGTCGTCTATTCTCTTTCTTTTTCTTGTCAATGGATGATATTTGTCTCCGTGCTTTTCGTCGAGTGCACTCACATTTACCTAATTACATAGAATACTCAACTTGGTAAAAGTGCAGAAAATCGAGAGAGAAGCATCTGAAAAATAATTAGAGTGTAAACCCAATTCAAGCGCTAAGAATTCCATATATTTTTTGTGTACTGTACATTCCGAACAATGTATATTATGCACCACAATTTTTAAAGCGGTATATAACGTAAGCGTTCTTCTTTTTACATTTCGTTGCAAAATGGAATTGATTTCAGCATGCATTTGGCACTTGAGTACATGTTTCAATTCCATGCTTTTTGTTTGTGACAAACTAGAAATTCGATTCATTTGTGGTGGTAATTGTTTTTCGTTTTCGATTCATTTGGCATCAAGCTATTATCGGAACTGTCATAACATAGTTCAAGCTATAATAATTAGAGCGCTGGTCTTTTTTTGGGAACGAAGAAAATAAACACTTAATTCATTTTTCATAGACTGAAGTTTTCTCGGTCGATATAAACATAAAAAAAAACTTTATTCGATTTTTTTATCTTTTTAAAAAAGAAGAAAAACAACAAAGTAAACTATGGATAATAGCACAACTAATTGCAACTTAATCATCTTTCTTAACTGCTATTCTGTTCACTATGAATGAACATAAATGAATCCAGCAAACTGGTTCATCTTTCTCTGCCTCTCTCTCTCTCTCTCTCTTTCTCTGTATCTCAACTAAATACAAAATACAATTTATTTTGTGCCAAATGCTCGCAAGTGTGTGCGATTGGGATTATTGAAGCTTAACATTTTTGGTATGCATTTTAAAACACGATGCGTGCATGTATAAATTACTATCAAAAGCTAAAGGCTTTTTGCTAAAATAATTAACTTGTAATTTAATTAAAAACATTTAAAATTCACAAAATTCTCTTGATTTTATTATTGAAATGTCCTGAGGTGTTGATGTGCGTGTGTGTGGGCTCTTCATCGACAAAGTTAAATTTAAAATCAAAGCTAGTAAAAGTGACGAGACTAGATATTTCTACATCTACTTTGTAGGATAAGAAACGTTTCAACTGACTACATGTAGTAAATGTATTACAATTGTGTACTTTTCACTTTACGATAACGACCAATTCGATTGGTGAATGAATCACTTTTGATTACCTTATGATGATTGAAAGCGGATAATGTTGCAATTGAGCCAAGTGGTCCGGGACTCCCATTCGGTCCACAGCAATTCACTGGCAACCCGGCTATTGGCAATGGACTCTTTTGCTGATTCAAGTGTTGCATTTTTCTCGATCGTCTTCTGTAAATTTAGAAAGAAGAAACGATTTTGAGCAAAAGATAAAAAACAAAGCAAGTAAAATTGATGGAAACTACGTGGTTTGTTTGGTGTGTAAACTTACCTTCCTGCCGCAATGAAAATAATAACAGCCACAATGATTGTACCACATATTGCTGCGCTTGCTGCAATCGTGATTTTATCCATGTTTGATGTTGGCGATGACAATGTTCGCACTTCACGGCATTGCGAATATGGTACGCTATCCGGTGTCACGTTCAATTCTTCCAATGAAATTACACAAACCACAATGCACTCTTGTGGTGGAACATTTTTAATTTTGAATTCACGTTCACTGGCTTCCAATGGTGGTCCTTGTTTGAAACTTTTATCAGCGAAAAGACGATAAACCACTCGAAAACCAAGGATATTTGTTGTATCCGAGTCCCATTGTATGATAACCGAATTGTCTTGACGGAATGCATTCTTTACTTGAACTTCTTTATCTTCCTCGGCACGGCTAGTTCCGCGACCCGATGGAAAACCAAGCACCAACGGTGGTCTTTGCTTAGCCGATGAATTTTGTCGCCAATTATTATTGTTATTATTTTTGAGTGCCGGTTTCAACTAAATAAATTCAAACAAAACAATTAAAATCACTGTAAATATGCGTATACATTTTAAGTCAAAGTCAACAATTTTCTTCACACAAAAAATCGAAAAACAAAACATTAATTTTTGGTTTACATAGACAGGAAAAGAGACGAGGAGTTGTTTATGTTTACCGTCGTTTGCGTAGAGCTGGTCGATGTGCTTGTGACAACTTTTACAGTTGAAGACGGGGTTGTTGTTACGGTGCTTGAACTAATTGTGGTACTTTCTTTTGTTGTTTCTTTGCTGGATGTTGAACTGCTGCCACTGGTGCTGCTACTGCCGGCATTCGAAGTAGATGTTTGTGTAGTTGTTAGCGTCGATGATGGAGTTTGTGTTGTTGAGCTTGTCTTTGGTTTAAGCGAATCAATCAGTCCGATTGGACCCGATAAGTCAACATCGTTGTCAGGACAAGACAATTCCTCCGGTTGAATTGAGTAAAAGCCACGATCACGGAATCGATTCGGTGAGCCACAAAATTGTGGATTTCGTTCGCGTGATGTTACTTGCAAGTCACCGTTACGAATCCATTCTGCAACCCATCTCCTAAAGAGTCGATTTTTTTTTATATTGAACGATAAATATCGATCCAAATTGCTAAATGGAAGTAATTTTGATAAGTAGTTTGTTTTGTCAACTTACAGTTTACAGTCACAATGGAGAAAACGACCACCTAACGATAAGCCTCTCAATGTACGATTCAAATGTGCCAATGCTTTTTCTGGTACTGTTGGCAATGGATTTCCATCAAGTGCAAGCAACGTAATGCTTGGATTGCCACGAAAAGCAGTCTCCGGTAAAGTGGTTAACAAATTAAAACCAATATCTAAAACGCGAAGCTCTTTCAGCGAATGAATTGCACCGACGGGAAATTCGGCCATTAAATTGTTCAATAAACTCAACGAACTCAATGTTTTTCGTACCCCAACGAACGATGTTTCGCTAAGTGTTTGAATTAAATTTCGTTCTAAATTCAATGCGGTCAATGAGTCCAAGCCTTCAAAGGTGCGCAAACCACCTGGACCGGGCAATTCACGTACACCATTTTGTGATAGATCCAAAAATGCCAACGTTTTCAAGCCACGAACACATTCAGGTACACGTTTCTGTTTCGTTCCTTTCAAATTTAAATTCTTTAAACTTTGCTCAAGACCGCGAAATGCACCGGATGCTAGCGTAACATTATTATCGTTGAGTTTCAATGTTGACAATTTCGATAGACCCAAAAATGTGTTATCACCGATGTGTGTAATTCGATTTTTCGATAAATCCAACAAATTTAAAATCGACAAAATGCGAAGCGCACGCTGTGGCACGGTCTCCAATAAATTGTCTTGAATGTTTAAATTTTTTAGATGTTTTTCTTGTCCCTTGAAAGCACCATCTTCGATCGCTTTTATTTGACAATTGCTCAATTGTACATTGTGTAGATTTAAATTAAGGAACACATTATTTTCTAATTTTTCAATCGTTGAATTGTTGATGTACAGTAAATCGATTGGTGTCGAACGTGCAAACCGATTAAGCGCTTCCAGTAATAGTGGAAAATCAACCTAAATTCAATTTTCAAACGAAAAAAATGTGCCAAGGCAAGGAAAAAAGAAAAATAAATACAAAAATGCTCAGTAAATGAAGTCAGTTCAGTAATTCGTTTGTGTGCACGATGATTCATCGATGAATAATTGGTGCGCACACTGTATATATAACTCGTACCTGATCACATTGTACAGATAGCTCATGACCCAAATTGTATGCACATAAGCAGGCCGTTTGCAAATCAGGAACGTCTTTGTGCCACGGACACTGGGCCAGCGATGAACTTATTACAGCTAAAACTAAACATAACAAACGTAGCGCTCGCATTATGAATATCTGTAAATAGATAAGAGAAAACATCAAAAAAAAAATAGAATAAAAATGGGATTAGAATATGTGGAAGAAAATGAAGCGGTGATAAATACTGAAATTTGTTCGAAACAAGTTTCCAGTAGTTTGAAATGTGGTAATTAACCGTTACGTTGATGGACGTAAGCAGCCACATTGCTATCGATAGCGTATGATTAAGAGCGCACAGTTTATTTTTGTTGGTAATGTTGCAAGTGGAAATGACTCAAACATAAAAGATTATTGTCATTGCATACGATGCTTTCGGAAACCAATATTTCTACGAATAAAGCCAATGTACGACTGAATTGAATGCGAATGATTTCTATCCATTTACGCTACGATTTTTTAACAGTTACTCTACAAAGAAAGGAGATAGAAGCAACGCAACAGCAAAAACAGCACTGACAACGACAACGCAAGAAGCAAATAAAAAAACATTCCAAATCGAATAATCAATTTTCAATGCGAATGAAATTGCCTGCTTTGGCAAATATATTCAGTCTCGTCGATGTGCTAAGCCAAATGGTTGCTGATCTGCAGATGAATTCGCACTTACTTTTTCCTGTGCACTCATTTGGGTTTCGGTCGATGTTGAGAGTATGTTTTTATCATCGTTTAGTACTCTATTGCTACGCTGCAGTGAGCCGAGATACTGTGTGTTTGCCTCTTTCTTTTGCTTCCAAATCAACTGTTCATGAATATATATACATATATTTTTAGAAAATAAACATAAATAAGCGGCACAAGCGGTAATATAAGAGTTATAATGCACCGGCAGTACAAAATGCACAGTTAGAATTTCGAAACTAGTTTGCCATTACTATACAATAATTCTCGTTCGATTCACGCTTCTTACATCGATTCATTGAACGCACATAAACTATGTATAGTATTGACAAAAAATGTACTATACCTATGTCGATTTATTTGTTGAAAAAAAAACAGCTTCAGTGAGAAAGAAAGAAATAGCATTCAGTCGATTGAAAACCGCAAAATAAAATTACGAAAAGTAAAACATAGTTAAACGAAACAAATGCAATAAACGAACAGGTAATCGCAGCGAAATCAATGCACATTTGCTAATAACAACATTTTTATACGACATATAACGGAAAATCAACCAAATTTTCAACAAACCACTCAGCCAATTTTTTACGCTATGATTACATATTTCGTTACAAATTGCCGATAATTAGTATGAACGCTTTTCATTTAAATGCTTTTTGTGTGCAATTTTGACGTAGACGATAGTCTTTCTATATGGTGATCTCCGTTGACGGAGGTAGATAGAGGGAGAAAGAAGGAAAAAAGCATGTGTAACTTATTTAGCAGTTGACAGAATGAGTTAAAAGGAAATTTAAACGGCATTTTGTCCTTTTCATTCTCGAATTACAGTGAGAGAGAAGAATGTTTAATGAATGAATATAAGTTTTCAGTTAGAAACCGGATATGGCACGCAGCAAACTTAGACATTGATTTTCATGTAGCTGTAACTACACCATTTCAATCTATATAAAGAAGTTGATATAATTTACTTCTTTTTCTTCTTTATTGCCCATTTCATTTTATTTTATCTCGAGCATAAGTTTGTTTGGTGCGATGACGGAATGTTGCAAAATGCACTAATGAAAATGCTATTCTCTTTCTCTCTGTCTGTCTGTCCGTCTCTAGTATTCGTGCAAAAGCAGCTTCCACATTCATTCGTTACAGGTAACTGGTTTAACGTGCCATTGGGCTGAATGCCAGTGAGTCAGTCGACGTTGTGAGGGCTTTATCTCATCATAACATGCAAAACTTTTAAGTGTTTCAAAAACTTTACGTTCACTTGTTTTGTTGTTTCAGCACTGCCTATTGCTATAAGGTAGCTTATATGCTCAATTGATTTAGTCATGAAGAATTTTGATCCCTTCGGCATACCATTATTTTCTCATATACCGGTTTCGACAAACAACAAATCTTAACTCCCTCTCTTTCCCTATCTGTCCCTGTCTGTCTTTCTCAATTTTCCAATATATGAGAAAAGCTGGAAACTTCTAATCTTGATTTTTGGCCAGATTTAAGTAGTGAAAAGATGAGCTTTTAACAGCATCATATACTTTCATGGAAGCTCAAATTTTTATTAAATCTATCACCCGCCTCACCACTTTACACACAAAAAAAACGATATTACTTTTGATTGCTTGTTTAATTGAATTCGCAACACATTGTAAACGAAGCATAGTTATGCATTAATCGATAGAATATTTGTTACTATGCTTTTGGATTAAATGTTAGCTATAAATAATTACATTTACATGCAGACACAAGTATCAAACTATGCCTTAATAAATCACTTATGTCTATTGTTACAATACAGCATACAAATTTCTGCTGCTTCTCTCTACTTGCAATCTCTCTTTCTCAATCATTCACTTCCTCACCAAATTTATCCATCTGTCGAAATATCCAAACGGCTGCTTCGAGATGCGATTCAGTGTATATTGCAGTGTATTGTTGAATAAGTAATAAAATCCATGTAAATTCTTGAGCTTTGTGTATTAAATTTAATAGTTTGAAATGTAGTTAAGTCGATGAGATACTGGATGCCCGAAGCTGTTCTTCAAAAATATACTCTCTCTGCTTTTTTATCTCTTTCTTTCACATTCAATCATAAAATACAGATATCGAATGGATTTTTGCAACAGTTCAGAATACTACCGTGTGTTGTCATTTCGAAAGATTTATGAACTTCATAAAAGTGAAAATGTGATAAGAATATATTGGTTTTGCATTGATTTTAGCAAAAGGCAAACAATATTTTTCCAGCATTTCATCTCGACAATCAAGCAAGAGTTACTTAACGATCGATTTTACTGTTTTTCTTTATTTTTCGAGATTGAAAAAAAACGACCAAGAATGATTTCTTTTTTTATTCGACAACGCACAAAATGTTGAATGAAAAATGATGGCTTATGAAGAGAGAGAAAAAAATTGGTATTATTTTTGCACTTTTATATTATATGTGCAAAAGGATAAAAAAGAGAAAGAACATTTTTTACGCTCGTACCATCATTTAGAATGATTACGTTATCCTTCCTTCTGTCTATTGCTAAAAATTTCATGTAATACGAAACCAATTGAACATTTTTCGGATATAAAAAATCCAAAATTTTATCAAAAATTTCACCTTTCAAAAATTTAACCAAATTTGTATTGCTTTGTGCTCTATATCCTTTGCTGCGTTTTATGACGCATAATCTATCACTGCAGTGTGTTGAAAGGAAGCGGCTTGAAAGATAGTGAAAAGACGGAAGATGAAGACAGAGCAAATGTCGAAAAATGAAGGTGTTAACACACAATTGGGAAAGAAATTGGTGCATGATTAAATGCTAAGCATCAATCAGATGCTTGATTTGTCCGTTCGATGTATGTATCAATGATCAGTAATCTGTAACCCCAGTGTTCGTTCTATCTGCAATACAATACGCAACAATAGATTGGCCCATTCGAATCTGAATTTTGGAAGATAACATGTTTCGCTTGGTTACATCGTTGGTATATGTGGCTAATGTGATTTATCGGAATCGTTTTAATTTAGTCGGGATGAATATATTTCTAGTTGAAATCTAAGCTGTAAGCAGTTAAGTTCGCTTAATAACAACACATGTAAATGGATTTGTAGGTACATTATGAATTTATTAGAGAGAGAGAGTGAGAGTAATGCCGAGAAAATCAACTGATTTTCATGAATCATTTCATTTGTGAAAGACATATATTCATGAAGGTTGCATAACAAATGAAACCCAAATCTTCAACAAAATTCCTAATGCACGGCAAAATGCGCATGGTTTTGAATCGAAGAACTTCAGTGAAATCGAAACAAAAGCATTTTCATCTATTTCAATTGATAAATTGATTTCGATTTCGTATGGTTACTTTACTCCATTAAATCTTTCCACTTTCGACAAAAAATCCCATTCATTGCCTGCATCAATTTTCCATTCCATTCATTTACCATTTCAAGCAACATCTGCCCATTTTGAAACCAATTGTTCGGCATTTCAATAAATTTTACCGTCGATTCACAACGAAAAAATAAGAATCTAATATTAATCATTCGCACTTTTAAGCCGATTCAGTCGTCTTCCTTTCAATCAAATTCGAATTTAAATGATGAGAATCCATTTTACATACAAATCACGCCTTATTCAATTGCATAATTGCGTGTTGTATCTTCATCTTCGAATGGCTTATTCGGCCTATTATAAGCTATCAATGGCTGTGTTTTTCAATTGAATGAACGTTTTTTCTGGTTATAGAGAAATACTTTTTTTTTCAACAATTACTGTACTTGAAGAACTAAGAGAGAGAGAGAGAGAAAGAGAGAGCATGCGCGCGAGAAAAACAATACAAATAACCTTTGCCTTGTCCACATCGCGTTTGACTATCGCTCATTTAAATCAAACTCAAGCGGTGTGACCCGACATCTTCTCCTAACACTTGAAAAGCCAATTTAAGCCCGAACAAATGTCACAGTAGCATCATCGTCAATATAGGGGCACACAATAAAAGAGCACGAAATGGCCCCACGCCACATTTAAAATGGTTCAGAAAAGAACAAAGCCGAATTTGAATGGCGATGAGAACCACTTTAATGTTATTATTCATAATAAATGATGATATGGCAAATTCATTGTATTTTATTTATTTTTTCCATTTTGGTTAAATTGATATTACTTTGCGTGAACCGATATATGTATATTATATGGAAAAGTGTCATTGGTCGCCCTCATTCATTCAATTTTTTGAAGTGACCGAGAGGAATATTTTTGCACGCCATAGTTTCGTATCGCGAATTGATTAATTGTTCAATTTTAATTTGATTATGAATATAATTAAATCCATACACAAATTAATTGATTATGCTTTCATGAATACATATTTACCCAAAAATATGAGGGCTTTAAAAATGAAACGGTCGTCTGTTTTTTTTAACAGACAAACAAAATCGTCATGAATAAAGCTTGCAAAAATTTATGAATCACAAGAAAAAAATCGAATTAAAACAAATAGAGCGCAATAACAACGGATTTTTAACAGGTTTTATTTCCATCAATCAAAAAATGATATTGACACGAGTGTAAAGTGCACTTTTTTATTAATTGAAGTTAATGAAAGATATTGTTATTGCCACAAACATTGTCAGCATCTGGGGAAATGATACGCAATCGGATGGTGCGAAACGCATTAAATGTACTCATAACACACACAAAAATTTAATGGTATAAGTACATTTTCATTCGAGGCAGCAGGCTTGTTTAACCATAAAATATAGTCAAACCTTATAATGTACCAATGAAAAACATTTAAATTTATTCCGATGTACAACAAAGCATACTATTGTGATCAAAAAGTAAGACCAGTTTTGTTTTTGCCACTTGTAAACATTTCTTTTGGACAACGTCTATTTCATCGAAGACTTTCTTCAACATTCTAAACGTTTCTGCAGCAGAAATTTCATTCCGCATACAAAAATTTAATGCAAGTTCTTTCCTCAAAAAAATCAGACATTGTAAAAATCGCCAAATGTAAATTTTTTGATGTAAACAAACGAACATAACCAAAAACCTCATGGAGATATTGACAAGAAAACTTGCACAGATGTCATAGACAGTGCCACAAACCTAGAGCAAAAAGGTTTTTATGATTCGATTTCCCCGTGAATTTCAAATTGAAAACTGATCTTACTTTTTAATCACAATAGTATGACATGCTCTATGCAACATGTCACATACTCTTTTGTCGAGTATAGAATATCGGCACGTTATCTGCATTTCATGGCACTTTATAAGGTTTGATTCTATTTTATGGGTAAATTCGCCTGCTACCTAGAATAATAGATACTTGCATTAAAAGATTTATTTGTGTGAAGAAGTTAAGTAGTTCACTATAAATTTGTATCAATTTTTCGGTCATATTTCTGATGAATTGGTACACATTGATTGTTATGTGTTGAACATCCCCAATCACTTTAGTAATAAAATTGAGATATGACAAGAAAAGCCTTAAAAGTGTGTACGATAATGTAAATATCGCAGACGATGATAAAAATATGGAAAAATAAGTGATTATTCCAATATGAGAATAACAAAATTGCCATAAAATTATTCCTTGCCGCTTTCGCTGTTAATTTGCCTCATGGGTTCGAACATATTTTATTCCGACACATTCATTTTTCCTTCTTACGCCCAATATTAGTACCCTGCTGACATAGTACTTACAGCACATACACTATACGTCCCTGTTCGTAGTAAGTGTAATACGACAAACGGATGCAGACAATAATTTGTATTTCATAAATAATTCACATTGCACCCGATCCGAGAGCAAGATGTGTTGAGCGGGCGAGCAATCGATGCCAAAAATGGTTAGAAAAAAAAGCAAGAAAGAGGTGGAGATTGAATGGAAGAAATAAAAGAAGTGCCATCATCTATTGAATGGAATATATATATAGCGTACGGCAAATAACATTTTACTCGATGGCCTTTTTTCGAATAGTCAACTATTCGAAATTTAATATATACGTAGGTTGCTCCATAATTTTTTTTAAAATGGTACTTATAGTGTTGCCCGATGTAAACCATTGTCATATTCGTAAAGTT
>NW_022197577.1:4182992-4194475 GCF_009176525.2 Contarinia nasturtii
AAAACAAAATGTATTCCAGAAAATCAAACATGCAGCTCGCTTTATTAATTGATGTGTTTTCTATCCGCGAATAATAGTGCAGATTTAGCGAAGTGGGTGACTGTAATGATAGACGTAAAATTATTTGTTTAGTGTATGTCTAGCTGCATGGTTCAACATAGTTTTGTGACATAAAGCAAAAAAAAAAGTTACTTGTTGGAGTGGCTCTTGGTCTATACAAAGTTGTTCAGAATGATGAGAGAAATTTTTTGGGTCAGCTGCCCTCCAACTCCCCCACCCCCTAGGGGGGTCAGGGGTCATAACCCCTTAACCCCTGATTTTTTTGACCTGGAACCCAAAAATTCGGCTTCACCATGCCAAAAAACCTTTAGAAAGTGTATTTTTCCAGATGCCCTCCGAGACAATTTACAGTATACAGAGATGTCACACACAATTATGTCATTGAAGAGGGGTTGTGATCAAAATACGATGTTGTCAACTGAACTGCATTCAATTTTCCATTTACAATGGTTTAAATATGAACTCAAAATGTTGCATAACATTGTTTGTGTGTATGTTCCCATGTTGAACCCTCGCACATTTTTATTGGCTGAATACGAGATCCATTTTAGTGTTAAGTCCCGTGAATTAATAAAATACGAATGATCAAATTATGACCATAGTTCAAATGTTAACACACACCCATATATTGGTTGCTTTTATTTGACCAAAAAGGTTTTAACGTGTATCCTTATGTTTTGTAGATGGGCTTCGATCAAAACCGTTAAACTGTATAAAATTTACGCGCAATGTACCTTGACTTTTATTTACTCGAAACCCGCCGGATTTTTATGGGGCTTCATAAAATCATGAGCTTGGAATTATACAGGCGCCAAAAGAGAAAAAGTGAAATAAACAATGAAGAGAGGGTCATACTAAAATTGTAGCGCTCTTTAAAACTCCGAATGTCCAAATATATTAAAAGTTCCACAACTGCAATATATCCGATCAAAATGCAAGTTTGTGTATATATTTTATGTGACCATTTTCAAACCTAAAATATAATCAAATTTGTGTAACATAAAATTGAATACATACCATTTTATACCTCATCAACGAGCAAACGAGCACGCGTTGTTTACGACAATAAGTATATGAATTCGCCTGTAAAGAGACAACAAAAAAAAAATACATATATGAATTATTGCAAATTATTCCATTGCTGATAACTTGAAAATAAAAACTAAATCCGTCCTTCAAAAACAGTAAAATGACGATTGATTTTTTTGTTGGCTGCATTAAATTAAAATGTTAATGTTACATCAAATACTCTTATTTTGATAGTTTTAAATTAGGCATTGCGTTTCAGAAACTCTTGATTACAATGTGTGCATATTAAAAATATGCCAGAAACAATAAATTACTCTTCGATTTTGAGTAGCAAATGAAAAAAAAAAGGTTTCACATTTAGTTTGCAACATTTCAGTTTGGCTGCGATTTATTTTCATCAGTGTTATAGCCTTTATTTTCATTAAGTGCTCAACTTAAAACTGTTCAACGCATACATAAATTGATTTACACATTGATTGAATCATAGTATACGAAAAATGGAAAATGATTGGAATGATACCAACCAAACAAAGTATCATCGATTGATACTCGATTTCTGCCAAAGCCTCTCCTTCCCCTATTTATAGAATAAAATCGCAGCAGTAAATAGTTGAGCGCAGAGAGAGAAGAACACGGAAAAATAGCAAAGAAAGGAGAAAAAAATATCGCATTAAAATTCCATCGAAAGAATGTAAAAATACAGCATTGTGAATTGATATAGACGCATCTCTGTCTAATTCAATGGAAGTTTTTGACGATGGTCATTCACATCGAAATAACTTCTAACTAAGAACAAAAAAGACGATCCAATATCTTGTCTTTAGTCGAACTGAAGGACGATACCAAAAGGTTTCGAATGGATCAGTGGGAAATGAGGGTGCTCAAGCACGAGAGAAAAATAGACAAAACGGATGAAAAAAGCGAATCACATTCCAATGAGGAATATTAACGTGCCAACGAAAGAAACTCCAACGTACAGTTAAGTAATACCACACACCATCGGAAAACTTTTTCTCCAAATGCTTTTTCTATGAAAGTACACGAAATTATATGGATACTCTTTCGAATGCAGTTAAATGTCTTGAAAATAGTCGAAGAAAAAGACTCTCTCTCACACGCACACAGACACACACACACACAACAAAAAATACACAATTTTGTCCGTTTCAAATTATTTATCACCCGATTAATTCCTCTAGAGTCAAGAACAATAACAACAAACTGAATCCAAACATTCTAAACAAATTTAAAGAGTTGAAACAATTTCTGGTGTTTGGTGTTTACGTTTCTTACTTTGTTTAGTTACACAAAACGACCAAGAAGAAGAACAAGA
The DNA here is from genome assembly GCF_009176525.2 of Contarinia nasturtii. Classification (NCBI taxonomy): domain Eukaryota; kingdom Metazoa; phylum Arthropoda; class Insecta; order Diptera; family Cecidomyiidae; genus Contarinia; species Contarinia nasturtii. Next base: position 4,185,415 of record NW_022197577.1, read on the forward strand.
ACGAACGAACAAAAAAAAATATGCAGTTCTTTGTGATGAAGTCTCGCGTAGCAATGGGTAAAAGTTTTGAAGAAAAAAATGGGGAATAAAACATCCATATCAAATAGAAAATGAAAATAGAAAACAAAACAAAAGTATAAATTGTAGAGAAAAAATATATTGTTCTCTTTACTTTCGTTTTTTTTCTTGAATCGTTTTGGATCTGCCGTTTGTTGAGTGGCAATGATTTTGTCGACGGATATTGGGTGTTTTAGCTTATGTTTGTGTACAGTGTACACTATAAATCATATTTCTTATGTGATATTCGATGATTGACGAAACCAATCGAAAATGGAATTCCCAAATTGCTAAAAATAGCATTTCTATCTAGATGAACACTCATTCAACATCTTGCAAAAGAAACAACAACATACAGTTTTTTTTTCAATCGATTTGACTCGGCTGGATATTATTGAATTTGTTTATTGCTCGTTTTTCTATTGCAAAGATGAAACGAATTACGCTTTACAAAAAAACTGCCACTGGCGTATTTCTTTTCTGTTCTTTCTATTGTTGGTGTGTCCTTTGATTTCGATTTGGTCAATCGGAAATTTTTACAAATCGCTTGTGATTGACACATTACAGAAAACTGTACAAGGCAAATATTTTTATTTTAAATGAAGATTAAGCCCATTAAAGCGAACACGTTTGACGATATACGCAATGTTATGAGTATCTTTATGGAAGGCCGTCAATAATCACAAAATTTTCCAAAATATAATCAATAATGATTCATTAGTGAATTGAACTCAACATTGATTTTTAGCTTGAAATAATTTCACTCGTAATTAAATCAATTTCTAAATAGGTTACGATAGGTTATTTCGGAAATCGAATGTGAATGCCGAGCCCAACAAAGTTGCTGGCTCATTGTAATACACAAATTGAATCGTTCTTCTAAACCATAGCGAATTTTTAAATCATTGCACATCCAATTAACACATGCATACACACAGTGGTAGTTTCAGCTTTATTAATTCACAGCACATTGTGCTGCGTTGGGTGTTTGCAAGGCACAAACATCTAAATTACACATAGCACAGAGGAAAAAATAATTCGGTTCACATGAGCCCATAAAACATGTGGTATGTATATCAAGGTAAAACTGTAAAAAATCTCGATGGATCTCACGTGATAGGTCTGTTTGCTCGTAGCATTAGCGAATGCTCTTTCTCACTCTTTGACTTTAGTTTTCCAGTCTCTTGGTCGCATCGTGAGCCATATCACCAACCAAACAACTTGTATTGTTACGTTTTTTTTCTCTTCTTATTATTTTTGTTGCAATTTTGATCATCAATTTCATGTGTACGTGCTTTTAGATCGCTTGCGCTGCATTTTATTGCCAGACGCGTTTTTTGTGACCATTCTTCGACCGTCTCTCGTTTTCGCATAACCTTTTCACCTGAAATCATCGTCGTTAAATTGTCGGAGTACACTATGCGCGGCCGTAAAACCATATAATCATCATTATCATTATGCTTTTGGGGTCCATGGTATCCGTGTAGTGAATATTTAACAGAACAAAACCGAATATTTTCGTAGGTTATCAATATAACGTAAGTCATTGTGTTTGAATGAAAATTTTCGGATCGCGTGCCAGTTTGGTATTTGCACAGCGTTGGTTTTCTTCTTTGCTTTTGATTCGTGTGTATATTTGCCATTGGCAATGGTTTCATTTCAATGAAATATTCCATAGCCTATGTGTGACATTAAAATAATTTCTATGCAATCAAGCTACAATGCAGAACAGATAGAATATAAGCAAGTGTATGTATAATCGCTATTTCATAGCCTTCTGATATATATCTCATCGTCTCAAATGACACGGCTGTTCACATAGACTACAGTTTTTTGTATTCCGGAAGTTTTGACGTTCTATTTTTTCCAATTTTTTGATAACGTTCAAATATTGAGAAGCATTTCTTCCTTGGACCAACATATTTCATGAGAATATCGATCTTATATATACCATATATGTATGTCGTTATTTCATTTGGTCCATCCGAAGACAAGAAATAAAAAACAATAACGATCAGCAATCAATCATTGAGTGCTCATAAATAGCAAAAATATGACGTGAAAAAAAATTTAGCTGAAAACAACTCAAAGACACATACGTTCGATGACCGATATCATGATCCTTCAAACAAACTTATTCACAAACAGAACACACTGAAGCCAGTAATTTTTCAAGATTACTTGAAGTGTGCTTATACGTCAATTTCGGTAATGATTGAAAGACACAAATATGAGAGAAAATGTGAATCCTCTGGCGAATTAAATGAACTGTAATGAAAATTCACAATACGAAGCATTCAGTGGTGAAATGTCAAAAAGTTGTTGCTTCTCAAGCAATTCAAGTGGAATGGTTTCTTTTTGATGGAAAAAGAATATCTTGAACAATAAAATATTCAATGTGAAGTTGTGGTTGACGGGAATTTTGATGACAATTTCGTTTTTGTTGAATTTTGATGCTAGTTTTTCGATTTTATCGAAATTTCTGAATCAATAGAGAATTCACATCATTTGAAAAAATAATTTTTCATCGTCGTAATCTTTACGTCATCATTTTGTATGATAAATTGGTTTGAATCACGTGAAAAAATTGACTGAAACAAAAGCCTGACTAATGGCTTTTCAAATGATTTGTAATTGGCTTAACAAGCGCACCATTGATTTTCCACTCGACGCATGAAAATTAATCGTTTATTTGAGTCGGGTATATGGTATACCACAACGAAACGACTGATTGAACTGATAACAATGTATAGATTCAATGGTGTAAGTAAATCAAACAAAATTCATCAAAATACTTTTTGCCGCATGTGAAAAATTGAAAATAAAACGTGAACCGAACGTAAAATTTTCGACTACACAATACTTGTATTTCAATAAATACGACAATTCATCGAAATCGTTTTTATGCTTCCAACACAGATTCAATTGAACACTACGTTCATTGAGAGATTTGAATATCAAAAATGTGAATCAAGTGGAATGAAAAAGAAATACACAGATCTCTCATAATGCGATAGCATCCAATACATGACAGCGCATTAACAAGAGATATATGTGTGGCTTTGATTGCAACATTTAATCAGCATTTCAAAGACCGTTATGCTCACTTATATAATAATCAATTTATGTATATCACACAGTTCAAACAACAGCTTTGATCCGCACAGACAATCATTTTCAATATATTTTCAATATCAAAGATTTCGACAAAAAAAAAACGCAAACAACTGGAATGTATAAAGGTTTTCTGGTAACTAAAAAGCAACAGTTACAATCACACAGATACAATGATGATATTAGCTGCGCTTTCAAATCAATGACAACTTAAGAAGCAAGTGAAAATCTTCGGCCAAATCAAAAATTAAAACGTTCATATCATTAATAACAGAAACCAGTATGGGGCATTCTCACTGTGATTGATTACGTTTGTTATTTTTTTTAAATTTGGACACCTCACTTAATAAGTGTATTTAAGAAAATGCAGAAACTTTTGCATGATGTTAAAATAGAAAACCCCAAACTATTTGGCTAAGCTAAAGTTGATCTTTAATTATTTAAATGGAATTTAATGTGCTGTTCTCTAAAATTGAACTAAAAAATTTAAATTGAAAATTTAAAATCAAAAAAGCATGTGGTTAAAGAATGTATCGCTGATTTCGGAACACAAATTGTAATCCAGACAAACATAACTGTTTAGTTTTCTTTTCATTCACTTTTTAATCGCATGATTTTTTGAAAATTCAGCGACTTACATAATCTATTTATCATTGAAAGGCTTGTGCGCACTTTGTGCATGAGAGATTTACCTTTTTAAATGGTCAATTGTAGATTTCATTCAAACTTTTAATGTTTGCACATGATTACATACAGGCAAAAACATTGTCCAAAATGAAATGGTGTTTTTTTCAAAACGAGTTTCATATTGTGAGTTTCTTTAGCCGCCTCATGCGATTTATCGCTCGCATTTAATTAAGCAGATTCCAATTAATAAATGAAGTGATGCGATGTGCTTATTTATTTTAAGGGATTTTTGTTTCTCTCTAGCGTTTACTGTATGAATGGAAATTGGGTCATCATCAATACAATGTATGAATGAACAAAATAAAAAATGAAAAAAAAGCATTTTAAATATAAACCCACAGACAGGGTTCAATGTTTTACAAAGCCGAATATTGCGTTAAACATATATTTTTCTACATGCTACGACAACGCCATCTCTGTTTCCCCATGTGTGTAGAGTATGTTCAATTGTTCAATATTGACAAATCATTCAAACGGGTCAATTTTGTACCGCAAAAATAGCTGTCATCGTGAAAATATGTCAACAATATTATTCATTGTAATTTTTGAAATTGATTGTGCCGTGTTTATTTTTTAAAACAATTTCCAAATGCATATTTCTGTAAATCTCATTTCAAAGTTTTAAAATATTTGTACAATTCTACATAAATAATATTTCAATTTTTTTAAACTGAAATGAAATTTTCAGCATAGAAACAGCTTCTGCTGCAAGACCAAAGATGTCGTTTTCGGGGGAGATTCGTGTGACGTTTTCATATAAAACATATAGCGCATTACTCGGTTAGTTTTACATTTTTGCTAATGAGATTGAATTTCAACATTAAATTACTTATTTGTATCTTGATGCATTTAAATGTCTCTCTCTTCTCTTCGCAGTCTTTTTTTTAACGTTAACTTCATTCCATTTAAAATAGAAAAAAACATCATCACGACGAAAAGGTTTTTGTCAAGTGCTTGAAATAATCAATAACGTTTTTTTTTGTTTGTTCGTAAATGTCGTATTAGCTATGAATTGTGACGAATGATTGGACATTGATGCGATGTACGCTATGCTGTGCATTGAAATTTATGGTGATTATTCAGTATTGTGACACATTCAATTGAATTAATCTATAAACAAGCTGAAGACAAGTAGGCGACAATGACATCAACGAACATTAATAGAACATTCGAAGCAAAGCTCTTAAACCGCATACTCTCTACTACATCACAATGACTTGATTTGCATATATACAGTGTCTTGGTCCTTTTTTCTGTTGCCATTCGGTATTGTCGTCACTCAAGGCAATGTAACGTATATTTTCCAGCCAACATCGCTTCAGGTGTACTCATTTTAACTGTTTATTCAAGCACAACTCAGACTCTAATGAATGTATAGTTTTTTCGTCTTCATTCACTTGGTACTTGCGAGCATTTTTTACCAGCATTTCACCTTTTTTTTAATATGCATACTGTTCTTTGTAATTACCGTTGTTGCTTGAGATAATGATAATTAAGACATATTTTAATTGTTTCCACTGGGACGCACGTATTCTAACACAAAATTGCATCTCATTACACTTTTGCCAAACTGCACAATTTTTTCTATACGGCAAAAAATCCGACCGAAAAAAAAAATATTTGACTTGATTTCGTCGAAAAAATTCCTAAAGAGTATTTTAATTTTTATAAATATGCATTTGGATTTGCTGCGCTCACGATAAAACTATTTTGCTGATAAAAACGAACATTATTCATGTTGCAAGGAAATGAAATTTGAAATAAAAATTGTGCACAATCGGATTTGGCGAAACGGAAATCTCAAGTGACATCAACTGAAAAACATTCATTATCTAATTAATTTACCATAGCGATGCAGCAAAAAAAAAAACGAAGTGTGCGAGTTTTTTTGTTGTTGTTATCTAGAAGACAAATCGTGGGTAAAGCGTAGACGAGCGTAGAGCATTCGCTTTTATCAAGTCAACATGACATGGAGCATCACCAAGATTTATACTAGCGCTCAGTTGAATGCGTCACCATGAATTAACTAACACTTTTGTTTTTTCGTTCTATCTACTGCAGCTTGAATTTATCACATTTAAGATTTAATGCTTACAGTGTTATATCGTATGAAGTCGTTCGTTCATTCATTTTGTTCAGAACAATTCATTTGAGATTCTTTACTGAAAATTGCAGCGGTAGAGTTGCGTGAATCAAGATATTTTGAAATCCTTTTCATTTCTTCGATGCATCGAACAGAAGGGAATTCCGCAAGAGTGCATTTTTTATCCGGCCATAAAGCATTTCATCAAAAGATAGGGTAATGTTTGATTCCAATTAAATTGAATTAAGTTGCCACAGTTATTTATTAAATCCGACGAATGCAGTTTTCTTTTTATTAGATTTTTTTTCCTGGTCACCAATCAACCTGAGAAATTGGTACAATGCTCCCGTATCTAAGAGGAAACGAACGACTCAAGAACAAAAAAGCGCACACACATGCACAACGAACGAACAATTAAAAAAGTAAAAATGAAAAATCGGTATGTTGCATGCGATGCGAACACCGAACGGTCCAAATCATTTTTCGTTCAAAACAAATCAAATGACTTTCTATTCGCATTTTCCAACCACGTAGCTATTTTATTTTACTTGTGTTGCTTGTTCATTTTCTATGACTTAATGAATTTATTCATGTTTCCACAATCGAAAACAGAACGCATTAGAATGTGCCTTAACTTTGACAACATCAACGAGAAAAAAAACACAAAATAATCGTTAGAAGCTTATGAAATACATGCCTTGAAGCCACTTAACAAAAAAAACTTGTCTGACCCTTTTTTCAGCAGCACATGTTGCGCATTTTTTCACGTTGCTTCTCAAAACGCTCAGAATCAAATTGAAATGAAGAATTAAAATGCACAAGCAATTGGCTAGATTTGAATCACTTGTCGCACCATCCATATGCACTGCATACACATACCGAGTGCTGTAACAAAAAAATTGCGTGTACAAATCAGAAAGTATGGCAATTTTTCAGAAAAAAAAACATGCTTAGCATGAGAGAAAGAGAGCTAAAATCCAATGTAAATTGCGAGTGTATGGAGAAAAAACGCTGCCATTTATTATGTGAAATTAATTATTATATCCGTGAGGTGCATAATATCGATCGAAATACTTGTAGTGAGCAATTTATGCAATTTATATGCGTACATTTGCTCCTCTAGCATGAACGAATGACAGAATGAGAAGTAGCCCGTCAAATATACATCATATGTGTTCAGTTATGCATACGAGCAAGTCAACAATATGCACGCTTGTTTAGCCAACATCACATACACACAAATTCACAAACGAGAACACTCACAAAAAATTTATTTGAAACATTAAAAAAAAAATCCTACAATCTGCATTTTGGATGTGGAACGATCAATGGTTGGAGCACAAAAAATACAACGTGGTTGAGATTCAATCAAATATTCAATTTCAATGACTATACCGAACGGCACATCCAATCGTCCAAAAACAACTACCTTTTGGGCATCATTGTTATTTTCTCAACCCCCTCTGATTGCACAAGTAAATTAGATTTGAACGGTGGTCGCTTTTGCCGTTGCTATTTCACATATGAGTTTATTTTTTGTTCCGTCGTTCAACAAAAAAATGTGGCACTTTTTTCGCTCTCTCATCGGCTACCAAAATGAATTTTAGAGTGTTTTTATGGTTTGTTTATTTTTTTATTTTCTCGCTAGATCCCTCAGTTTGTATACTAGTATATGTGAACTTTTAATAAATATGATTATAGTATATATGTATTGGTAGTGCAATTTAAAAATGTCGTATTTGTGTCAACTTCTTATGTATCATACGCGCCATTTTTTTGACAATGACAACAAGTGTATCTTAAAGAGCGTCAAAAAAACTATTAAATATCATCTGTCAAAGTGAATACAAGTTTATACACACAAGTTTTTCATTGCGTTCAAAATGTCGAATTTCGTTCCAACAAAAGATCATTTGCGGGAAGTTTTAATTCGCTTCTTCCATTTAGAGAAAAATACAACTGAAGTACATCGTTCACTCACTGAAGCCTATCCTGACTGTAGACGTAGCCTATGCTGTAGACGTTAGAATGTGTCAGCGTTGGTTTGCGCGTTTCAAAGTGGTGATTTTGACACTGAAAACAAAGAACGTCCTGGGTAGTCAAAAAAGTTTAAAGATGAAGAATTGGAGGTATTACTCGATCAAGATTCGTGTCAAACTCAAGAAGAACTTGCAAAATCATTAGAAGTGACTCATCAAGCCATTTCAAAGCGTTTACAAGCATTAGGATTCATTCAAAAGCAAGGAAATTGGGTACCACATGAATTGAAACAAAAAGACGTTGAAAGACGATTTTGCATGTCCGAAATGCTGCTTGGGCGCCACAAAAGGAAGTCGTTTTTGCATCGAATTGTTATTGGTGATGAAAAATGGATTCATTACGAAAACCCGAAGCGTAAGAAATCGTATGGGAAGCGCGGTAAACGAGCAAAATCAACGTCCAAGCAAGATATTCATTGTACTAAGGTAATGCTCTGTATTTGGTGGGATCAGAAGGGTGTCCTCTGTTATGAGCTGTTAAAACCGGGTGAAACGATCACGGGAGACCTGTATCGAACGCAATTGATCCGTTTAAAGTTAGCATTGAACGAAAAACGGCCGGAATATGCGACCGGACATGATTCAATAATTTTCCATCATGACAACGCTCGGCCTCATATTGCTCAACCGGTTAAAAACTATTTGGAAAATAGTGGATGGGAAGTTTTTCCCCACCCGCCGTATAGCCCAGACATTGCCCCTTCTGATTATCACTATTGTTTTCGATCGATGCAGAATGCTTTGTCTGGAATACGCCTCATTTCAATTGAAGGTATCGAAAATTGGATTGATTCTTTCCTAACCTCAAAAATGAGCAGTTCTTTTGGCACGGAATCCATATGTTGCCAGAAAGATGGGAAAAGGTTATAGCTTCCGATGGCCAATACTTTGAATGACATGTTATTTACAGAATTTATGAAATAAAGTTTTATAAGTTGCACTACCAATATATATATGGATGAGTAAGAGAGAAAAAAACAAACAAACATACACCAGACCAAAATTACGGTTGTTGTGAACGCTTACACAGAGAGAAAAAATTTGGTAAATGTAAAGGGTAATTTGTAAGTTTAATATTACT
>NW_022197577.1:4199475-4225162 GCF_009176525.2 Contarinia nasturtii
AGTAATATTAAACTTACAAATTACCCTTTACATTTACCAAATTTTTTTTCTCTGTGTATGCTTTGCATCCACATATAATCCAATTTTTTGAACGAATAAACGAGATTTAAGAGATTCTGTGCTTGTACTCGTATTTCGAGCTCAATGTACTCATCACTGGTGCTGGCAGTGCTTGGTAGTTGCCGTTTGTTTTTATTGTCTCTTCTCATTTTTTTTGGTGGATAGTATTTCATTGTGATGTTTTGTATGTACGATGTATGCGCGCATAAAAATTGAGCTTCATTTGGTAAAAGTTAATGATTCTTTGATTCGTTTCAATTACCATTACATTTGTTTATGCTGCACATGACACTTTTCGTCATGTCAAGTGATCGAAAGAATCGTTGACAACCATTCTCTCACATTGAATTGAATGCATTTCACCATATCTCTTGGAAGCCTCCATCCAGTGAGGGTGGGGTTATGAGCAAATATGCCAAATACATGACAACATGATATTTGTGTGTACATCTCTTTTTTCTAGGTTATCAACCTTAAGAAATCAAAATCTGCTAAAGTTATTAGCATAAAATAGTGAAAATGGAATGCTAAACGCATGAAAATGAACGAGAAAAAAAACTTTTTACAGAACGTTGACATAAAGTTGTTGTCAATACACATCCAGCATGACATGTTAAGCACATCTGTGTGCTAAGACTATCAAATCACATAACAAACTTTGTCACCGTGGTAGCTGTTGCGTGTCAAAGATTTTTATCAAGTACATAGAACAGTTTCTTGTTTGTTTGTTTTTTTTTTCTTGTCTGTCTTTTCTACTTTTTCGCCAACCATATGTACAATAATATGAAATATTGAAACAAGACATGTTGTGGGCGTAACATTTAACCTAGTTATGCTATCCGAATGAATTTTACCAAAACTGATTTGTATGTGTTAAGTACACTATCCCAAGTAAAAGTATACAAACAAGAAATTCGTTGATCGTCACCCAGAGAAAATGCAATAAAGTTTTGTAAATTTTTGTTCTTTTTATATCGGTTTGTTTTTCGATTAGAGTGGAACGCCCAGCTTATGTTCTAATAGAAAATACAAAATACAAAAACACTTCCAAAAAAACAAGAAAAAGTTTTCTATTTTCTTGTATATTATTGTGAATACAATACACACATTCGAACACCTTATGGCGATATGGCTGGGAATAAGCCAACAGTAAAACAAAATCAAAAAAAAAAAAACTTCACCGGGTTTTTTTCGAGTGAAGAAAGAAAGAAAGTGAAAAATAAATCTATAGGATAAGCAACCAAATGAAGCCATTAGACAGATACAGACAGACGCGCAAAATTTTTCATTAATCCAACAAAATGAAATGTATCATTGGCTTTTGGTGATGGTAAAGTAAATGCGACAAATTATTTGCAGAACCACAAAATAAATGCCTTGTTCCAATATAAGTTATTACTTATTTTTAGCACTGCACTTACGCACACATACTTCTACTTACACGCCATAAACAATAGTGAGAAAGAGAGTAAACATAAAACATTTTGTACATTTATCATAATTGGTTCACAAAAGAAAAGTTACATTGTGTTGTTGTTGATTCGTGCATTCCAAAAATTTGTTTCATGCCCATTGCTCCGATAAAGTTTGGCAACAAACAGGGCTGTAATTTTCACTCTGTCAGTGCACGCACACAGTAGTGTTCACACTCACATTCTATGTGCGTCGCACACAATGCTTGTATTTTGCATGTGCGCGCACACTTAGTCACAAGTTTGACATTTTTGGCGGTTGGCAAATTTGTAACTAAGTGTGCGTGCACATTCAAAATACAAGCACTGTGTGCGACGCACATTGAGTGTGAGTGTGCACACTACTGTGTGCGTGCACTGACAGAGTGAAAATAACAGCCCTGGCAACAAACAACAAGACGAACATCCAACAAAATTAAATTGCCAAAATTATCTTTGGTAATTTTCAAGCAATTTTAATGCAGTTTTGAGATCACAAAACCGCCAGAGATAAATCTTATAGTTTACCAAACGTTTCGATCGATGTATATATAGAATTGTCCATTTTCAGAAAAACATTATTTGAATGAATGCAAACTAGCCAAGAGTATAAGATAATATTTTTTGTGTGTGCAAAGACCTAGGTCAATGTTGAAAACTTTTGAAACATAACAACTGAAAGTAATTTAAGAAGTAATTCAAACTCCATTCGATATCGTCGATGCATGTCATTTCTATAAAATACATTATGGTTCTTTCATTAAAATAAACGAACAGAGAATGAATGGAATGAATATAAGAGAAAATAGATCATCAACAACAATGTACTAAATGAGTGTGCTAGTTCAATTAGTAAAATGTTTTCTCTCATATTCGGTTTGTTCTTTTGTTGTGGTTGTTGTTATAAGTGTTCCCATTTTCTAAGTTTTCAATTTTCATGGTTTTAATTGGATATGATGCAGAACCATACAATTTATGACTTATTTAGATGGATTGAAAAACACATTTTCATTTGACCAATTTTCATTGGGCGGCCGACATTGCAAGGACGAGCCGCTCTTTGGTTTTTGTTTGATTTCAAACATGGTGTTTTTGTCAGCTTGCCATAGTGCCACCGCTAACAAGGCATCAGTGTGTGAATGTGGCGCGTTAAACCATGTGCAATCCGTAAATTCAAATAATAAAAACCATCATGTCGTCAACACTTTGTGCACGGGACACACAAACAAAGACAAACCGAGAGATAGAGAAGAGGAAAAAGTGAGCCGATACCACAGGGACCTAGAGAGAGATGGCAATGATTCACATAACAACCAGAAGCAGAAGTTGCATTTGCTTCCATTTAATTGGATTTTAATCGTTTCATTGTTACCATTTTGCAAGTTGAGCACCGGAAAAAAGCAAATGCGACAGTTTTCTATGCTTAACGCGTCTGCTCTTCCATAGCCACTGTCGTTTAAATTACAGGGCGCGATAGACACAAAATTCAAATAAAAAAAAAATAGCATCTCTCGACCATCATCAGCGTCGATGTCGATGTCGTCGTCGTCGTCGTACTTTTTGTTGTCAACATTTACAGTTATTTTATCTAGATGACACGGTGCTCTCATTAAGTTGCTTATATTCAATACGCTTAGCGTATTGCAATTGATGTTATGGTCCGTCCGGTGTGAGTATATGTACGAGCGAGTGAGTGCGTGAATTGTATTTGTTTGCCTGTAATGTCAAATGTCATCATCGTCATTTGCTTAATTTATTTCGCAATAATATGTCGTACATTCACTTTATATAGAGAGCATGTTCATGTCCACTTCGCCATTCACATGTATGCAACAAAGATGTACAAAATCCATGTCCTTGTCATCCACATTCGACTTGAATCTCAATAGAGAATTGCATTTAAATATTTTGTTTGCTAGTTTATTTGGTTCTGGATCAGTAATGTGCGAGCTACATTTTACAGGGGGGGGGGGGTGATTTTTCAAAAACCAAAAATTCTCTAGCAAATCAAACAAATTTTCGTTTTTTTTTTTTTTTGGAAGTCACTTTTTGAGGCGAAAATCCCTAGCAAATCGAAAGAATATTCTCCGCGAAAAACCTTAGCAAATCAGAAAAAAATCTCTCGGAACCAAAAACCCTAGCATATTTAAAGAATTCTCCTCAATTTTCTACATTGATGAGCTAAAAAAAAAAAAAAGGTCTTCACTTTTTTCATGAAAAACCCTAGCAAATTCGAATAATTTTCGCGAAAAAAATTTTCTCATCCAAATCACAGGGGGGGTAAACCCCCCCCCCTTCGCACATTACTGTTCTGGATAATAATTGTCGCATTATATCGTATTATACCGAACGGGGGGTGGTTATGATGGTTTGCAACGAAAACGAGACGATTAGTTCATCGCATTTGAATGCATATAATATTGTAGATTGTGAACGAACGTACGAATACAGAGACATTAAATATGTAGTGTGTGTGATGTGCAGTTTGTAATCATTTGTGTTACGATGCAGAACGTGTGCACACCTTTCGCATCATCTGGCATTATAATTTCCGTGCCAAGTGTGATAAATACATTTCGCGTTTGTTGTCGACAATAACACGGCTTACCATAACCGCACACATCGGTCGCACATACAAACGCCCGCTCATGTCTTTCACATTTAAATGTTGGCCATCCACATTTTGTGTGCTAATCATGCCCGTACAATGTTTACATATATTAACTGACTCTGGCTGCTTATCAAATCACTATCTATTGCAAACAGTTATCTCTGAATATGTTTTCGTTTTGATTTTATTAAACAACATCTTCCCTATTAACCTCGGTGTTACCAAAAAAAATTGAAAAGCACAGAGAGAAGAGAGAAAACTGTCCTTTTTATTACCAATGAGATAATAGTAGTAAAAATTGTTGCCATTTGGTTGAGCAATATAAAAGCATCTACTATGTCATACATTTCTAGTGGCGATAGTGGATTTCTTTTGTACGGCGAGCATACACACGATGCGCAATATACAGCACATTGATTTAACGTGTCACAGAGGTTGAATCAGATAAACTGAATGCATTCGAGGTACTCAAAGATCTCTAATACAGTAGCTTTTTTATATGAAATCTGTCACACTAACGCCCTCACTCTATCTTTTGGCGAACTAAACAGAATAAAGTTTAATATAAAAGTAAAGTCTCCATCAGGATATTTTATACAGCCGGTGTCAAGATCAATAAAACTGTTAATAGAATCTGCCATTTTTACGCAATTTTGCGATTTGATTGCCAGATTAAGAATATAAATAAAATAAATGAACGGAATAAACGAACTTAACAGAACAGAATAATTCGCACGAGTGTATGACAAGTATGTAAGAGAACAATAACATTACGTTTTGTATCTATCTGTCAAATGTCACACTCACACTTATGAGTTTACGTATGGAGATTTTAACAAAATCATTTCTACAAGATCTACACACTCTACACCCGAGGCTTTTGAAGTTAAATTAAAACGCATATAAATTTATGTTTTTTTTTAAATAGAAATTATCTAATGCTAATTGTGCTAACTTCACTTTCAAAACAAAAAAATGAAACAATTTATTAAATTATTTTTCAACAATTTTTGGAATAACATATGCGCTCATTCTCAAACTTGTGGAATAATATCCCATTCTATATATAGATGGCACTGTCTATACGAAGTTCGGCAAACAAAGCATTACGCTTATTGAGCGCATTACACCTCTTGGTACTCAGTCGTTTTACATACAACGTTTACACGGTGTATTACAACGCGGTCACCTTGCGGCAGAGCTACGCGTCAGTCGTATGTACGAGTATTACTTATGTATACTATGCGAGACTCGACCCGCTCACACTTGTATGCGGCAGAGCTATGGTCATCGCTCTATACATAAAGAATATATACGACCGACGCGTAGCTCTGGCAGAGTCTGCCGCAAGGTGACCGCGTTGTAATACACCGTGTAAACGTTGTATGTAGAACGGCTGAGTAGTGGAAGCGAGATTTGAAATCGAAACTGTAATAAAACGAAAGATAAAATTATTTGGGCCGGTCGGGGTGTTTCATATTCGGTGCGGCGAATCATTTTCACAGCCAAAGCAAAGTGAGTTAGCATTTATTGCGACGAAAGACCCACCGGCACACTGGGTAATCTCACGTTGAGCGTGAATTTAAACTGTCAGAACAAGCAAACTGAGCTTAGTTTAATTGTTGGTAATTTTGTTCTATTTCAAAATCCATTTCAAAAATATGGTTTTCAACATCAAGTGCTTTTCTCTCTCTCTCTGCTCTCTTTTTTCGTGTTCACTGTGTGGTGCTCTTACTTTGTCTTCATTGCATCCTTTACCCTTGCACGTGCAATTGAATGAGAACCGGATTTTTAGGTGAAGAAAAAATGGGAAAAAACATACATCATATCACAGTTACTGCGCATTGTACATGCATTGTGAATCGCCAAGTACATTGAGTCTGCTATAAATTGGGCTTTTAAACAATAGATGAAAAAATAGAGACAAAACGAATGGCCTTTGAAGTTTTAACAAAAGCGCCCCCATAACAATAAGAACAGAAAGCAAATGATAAAAGAAAAGGAGAAAAAAAGAAACTAAATGAATTTTTCCCTTCAAGTGGTTTTAGCTCCAAGATCCAAAACGGTACAGGTGTAGATGATGACGGGCTATGTAATCGGCGCAAAAAGAGTACAACCATTTTGATTGTCATTTTACCAACTTTACCGCTCACCACACACAGGACGGGTGAAAAAGAACACACACACACAAAGTGCAAAATGGCAAGTGAATGCTCACAAAGGCTAATTCAATTCTTACATTCGAACGTGGTGTGTTTTTCTTTGAAGGGCGCACAATTAAACTTTGTTTCAATTCATAACAATTTCATCATAATATCAGTATCAGCCAAAGCTCTTGTGACTTTTTGTTGCAAATATAATAGAATTAAATGCGCAATTCAAGCCGTTTCCACGTGATCATACGATGTGTGTAATGTGTATATACAATGTATGTATTCGAGTTGATTGTCGATTGTGCAATTTGACTCAATACTTCTTTCATTGCTCTTTTCACAGGCGTACCAAATAACATAATAAAATACACTTGCTGAGTATGGTGATATAAACAGTTTCTCACTCCTTCGCATCAATAAAAGCGTAGTCGCAAATTTGATTATAATTCACGTCAAACAAAAAAGGTTGCAAAATTTTTGTTATTTTTGATGATGACGATTTACAAAAGCATGCTCAGTAAGGTTTTGTGACAGTTTTGTTTTGTTCTTCAAGAAATAACTTTCATTACGAAACTCGTATTATTTCATTTTCATCAATCATAGTGATCAGTAGGTGCATATTTAAAACAATAAACAATTATCTCAAGAAAATTGGGTGTATATATTTGAGCATCACAATGTTAACGCACATTTTGTCTACCCACGATATATCGTTTAATTTTAATGATTTATACCACACAAAATGTCGAGTGGTAAGTTATTTCGATCAAAATGGCTCGTAGTAAAAAAATAACTGCAATTGGTGTGTGTTTTATGCATTGCAAATTGCAATTCAGACGTGTGTGCATAAATTAAGATATTGATGATATCAAGATGTGTGTATGTGTGTGTCATTTATTGTTTGTCTTATGTAGAATCATGAATAAAAAAATTAACGAAGCATCATTCGTTATTATTTTGCATAATTCTTTTCTGTTTTAACTTAAAAACTTTTAAGTAACGCATATGCGACCGAGTTTACTGAACTTATTGTTACTCATTGATACACGCCGCGCACGCTTTTTGCCAGTATCAAATGCTTATAAGAGGAATGGAAAAAAAGTGCATAAAAATGTGCACACACATAGAATGAGATGAATTAAGAATTCTATGTTTTATATGCAATTTAGTATGAATAGGAGATTTATATGAAGCTTTGGTTCCGCTATACTATGCGCGTCACCCATTAATAGTGCTTGTGTTTATGTGCTGATTTTGTTTCCTCTCCATTCGCATGCAGTGTATGTCGAAGTGAATTACTATTTCTTTCGAACCGTACTGCCGTTACCGTCTCGTTCAATTACTTAGCCAATATTTACAATGGATTTGGGATTTGTTATGTTTTAATTACTGATATATTACCAGTGTTGCTATTGCAATGATCAGCTATCACTAATGCCGCTAATGGTGAATAATTGAATAATTATGAATCAAATTTACAAATCTTTAAGCACGCAAAAATACGTGAACACTCGTCTGATTTCATCCCCATCATGTACGCTGTATTGGCAATCGAGCATTGGAATGCGTAAAATGGGGCAACGAGCGCACACAATGTTTGGGAAAATAACTTTCAAGCAAATTGCAAAGGAACGTACCCACGATTTAAAATTAGAAATTACAAATATTTTGTTAACAACATTGGAAATGAATTAATAAATTTCACGCTCGTTTTGTATGCATTTGTAATCTAAGAAATGAAAAACTTCCGCAGTGTCAAGCTTAAACATGAGAAATAACGGAAGAGGGGGAAGAGAAAGAGAGAGAGAGAGAGAGAGAGAGAGAGAAAAGAAAAAGAAGAAGAAACGAAAATGTGTGTTTTCTAAGTAATCAAAAATGTAGTTTGTATGTCTCCATTTCACAGATTACCGGGCGTGAATTACATTTGGCTGCTTATTTACTTTTCTTCAATGCATTCCAGTGCTCTCGCATAATGAGAATAGAACTCAATTTCAGTTTTTTTTTATTATTTTTTGCAACAGATCAAATATGCAAAATGTCTTTTCCATCTAACTTTTGACAGTCGGTTCACTTAAGTATAGCGCGTTTTATTTGCACCTCATTGCAAACATAGCACGACTGAAAATGTTCAAGTGCATAAATATCACATACAAACTTTACCATTTTATATGACAGCATTTCGAAAACAGAATTTTTTTATATACTTTTTCATTCTATCCAGTCAAATACGCCAAACAATACCAAAAGACAAATTTACGTTTCTCGTTTCAGTTTTCTCTGTTGCTGACATTTCGTTTTGCACATCTTCAATTTTCGTTCCGTGGATTGAATAAATAAACTAAACAATCATCTTGTTCCTGAATTCTTTTCTTTTTGCATCGTTTTCATCGTCATTGCATTGCTGTTCTATGTTCTTGCCATGGCATACAACCACAATCTGCGAATTAGAGCAGGTGTTTGTGTGATAATCGAAACAGATATACTGTGACAAGAAGTTTTCGGTGGTGAAAATTGTGTTACACAAACAATTGCATCGAATGAGCAGCAGGAGAGAAATAGATAAAAAAAGAACGAAATAGAAGCGAAATGAACTAAAATGATACGAAATGCAATCCATAGTATACATAGTGTATATGCAAAGTGTCACAAGTAAAACTTTTAGCAGTACACCTAAATTGCATGCAAAGATGTCATTGTGACTATGCATTGGTTCGATGAAATTTTTTTTCACCAATTTTCAACACCATTGTAGTATCCTATTTTGTACCTGCGCTGCCAATTCCATAAAATAATCAGGAAATACCATTTTACAACACCGTCGTTAATGAAATTCGCAAGGGGGTTTGTAACGAAATATTCAACGATTGAAAAATGCACTTATCATCAAACTGAAGACGACAAAAAAACAGTTTATAAAAAATTCATACAACGACAATGGCGAGAAAAATGAAATTCATCGCTATTTTTTATGAAATTTTCAACGGTAAATCATAAATTTTATAGATTAATTGAGTATTTTTTATTTGAAATGGATAAAATCAGATGCTTTTCTTTTGCTCACTTGTTCCCAATCATTGCTACTCTTTTTCTCCCACGTAACTTCACTCTTGGTAATCAGAGCGTCCCACAACTTGAGATGAAAAAAAATGGTCAACGATAACACTGTTTTGAGTTTGAAATGAAAACGAACGCAAAAAAATTGAAAGAAAAACGCTGAAAATTGCTTCACTTTTGCAATTTGTAACGTTATAAATAGTGATGTCTTCGCCTTTGCCACCTTAAGAATGTTAGTCTTAGTGTCGTTATATTGGGTGTGCAACATTGCTATGAATAACAATGTTCGCTTTTTGGTTGTGGAAAAATGTCGTCACTTGATGACTTCTTAAAAATGTCAGACTTGCCAAAGATGCATATATCGTTCGATACGAAGACAAAAAAGATCATCATAAAGACGGTGGATGCGATTTTTTCGTCAAACATTGACATTGCTCGTTTATCTAGTGGGATGACGCGAGTTCGACCATCCAATAACAACATGATATTAATAATCATAAACGTTAGTCAGTTGAATGCAGAAATTCGTAATAAATCAACGACAGTACTACCGGGACTCTTTTTCTCGTTCTTTGGATTCAATTCTGTAGCTAGTGGTTTACGGTGCTTTGCCACATTCGCTTGTTCTATCTCTGCCTTTTCGTTTCTTTGGGTCTTCATTTTGTCCCCATGGAAAGACTAAAGTGTAGACACATGGAATAAAGTGTGTATGCGTTTTTGCCTGTATTTTATTCGTCGAGCACACTCTCTTCCATGCGAATGAGCTTCCGTCTCAGTGGCTGTGCGGCCACAGTAAAAGAACCGAAGAGTTCTTTTACCTATTTCTTTCATCATCGCCATTTTCACCCGTTACACACTATGCGATTCTGTTTGCATAGTCGCAAGCACACACACACACACTACACACCGTGCAATTTCAAGAAATATAAAATTTAATTCCAGATGATAAATGCTTTTATGCTTTCATAAATTCTATTGTTATCGCGACACACTGCAAGATTCTTTTTTTTCGGTATGTTTATAAATGTGCTCGTTTCGAATTCTCTTACAAACGAACGAGTTTTAGTGTCAGCGCAGCGATGGAATAGAATTTAGAAAAAAAGAACTGATGTTAGGTCGGCGAAGCGAAAGAGAATGAGACAAAAAGCGGTAAAAATGCTTTCGTTGTTATTTTGACGACGACAACAGTAGCGATAGATATATATTATAGAGGCAGAGCAAGAGAAAGAGAGAAAATGAAATCTGCTGACAATTGTACTGCATCGTTGCCAACAAGTTAAAACGGAAATTCATGCAAAACAACAATTTTATGTAATGCATCACCCTAATTTGCTATTTAGTAACTAAAGCATTGCTTTTCAAAAGATACACAGACAGTCTTCTATTAGCTTGCAATGTGACTATATTCACCATCCGGTATATGCACAGCATGGCTTTTTCTCAGCTTAAAAATACTCTACTCGCAAAATGTCAGTAACCGATGACTCAAAAATCCGGCCGTTGAAAGCGTATTTTCAAACAGATTGTATGATGGCGTGCATTCAATGAAAGACTATAAAATGTGGTGCACTCATGAGCGCATTTTTCATAGTTACAACCGCAGCGAAAAGGAGAAAGAACGACACAGTAGAGAGAGAGAATCCGGCATAGTAATTGTTGTATGAAGGCAATAGATGTGGTGGATCATCTTCGGTGTTTGTAATGTTCTACGTGACAACATTCACGCTTCGCTTCAGTGCGAAGGAGCGGTAATCTCAATTGTAATTTTCTCTTGGCAGAAAGTATCGGTTTGAAATGAGCGCGCGAGGACCGTAACACACTTCGATTGTGCTTTGCAATAACTTCCACTCGCACTGCATTAAAGGCGGTTTTCGAACATTTTTATTTCTTAACCAGAGATAGTAATAAACATGTAAAATTGCCCAGACTATAATCGAGCATCAAGACCCGCTGACGTGGAATTACAGTGAAAAGCCATAAGAAAAATAAAATAAATATGAGGGGGTATTTTTTTCAGTTGCACAGTTTTATTGAATGTGCTTTTCGATGGAAAATTAACAGGAAACAGTATGTCGTTTGCACACAAACCACGCATCTTATGTGGCACAAGCGAAACTGTTCTCGTTTGTAACCATTTCATTTTTATAAACTCGTTACGGCTCCACTGAGACACATAAAAAATTTATTGAAAAGAAAAATTCCATTGAATCATTCCATTGATTTTGCACGTACTATAGTAGCATAGTACGATTGTAAAAAAATAAAACTAGCAACGTGCGCGATACTGTAATTAACTGTTCTGTCTGTGTGCGCCCGCAAAACCAATCAAACTAATTATCACCGTTGAAATGCATTTCATCGGTAAATTTTGTGTGCTTTGCATCCATAATATTAAACCATTCCATTAATCGATTTCGACTATTTATTTTATTTTTTCAAACGACATTATTTTATATAAAACATTCCCATTTTGAGCGCCATAAAATTGGACAGAATTCAGTGAGCGAGTGAAAGAAATAGAGAGGAAAGCACGCACTATATTCAGATATTTTAACGAAGAAAACAAATTGGAAAATAAAGCATCCCTTTTATGGCTTCGCATATATGCAAATGTGTGTTGTCTACTTTGCTTTTAAAATCGAATTCGTGTATTCTCTATAAATGAAGTCTATAAAATTTTGTATAACTCCAATTTTACAAACGACAGATATTATGTTCGCACACCTAGATTTTCTCGAGTACGTCTCATATAGGTATTTAATTCGCTGTCGCCACCGCCGTTGTTTTCATTCCAGTTGCTGTTATTTTTTTTTTTGTCAAATCCATCAATCTAATTCATCAAACAAATTTGCTTTTTGCTTTTCCCGTTTCGTTTGCATTACATTTAAATGGGCGGCTCAAACAAAACGGCATCTATACAGATTAGAAAATGGCAAACTGAAATACAGAAGACAGTTTTGCTTCTTCATATTCATCACCAGTCAATGTTATTCATGGCATTGTCATTTAAATGTGTGTGCCATTTTTCTTTCGATATCATTCAGCAGCAGAAACAGAAACAGTATACCAACACACGCAACGAATTTATATCTTACTGCACGTTTTGACATCGTATTCATAAAAATAATTCCTTCCCTTACTTGAGGCATTGTGTATGTCCACAAAATCACAATTCTGATTTGCTATGCTGCATCACTGGGTTTCAATAAGCGCAAAAATCTGCATGAATATGGATTTAAGTAAACAGAACATAGATTGTTCATAGCGGCACACACTGTGTGTATTCACATATCACAATATATGGGATTTCATTGTAAAGCCCTTGTTGACATTGTCGTCGCCGTTATGATGATGATGATGACATACACACCAAAACGACAAATTTTAATTTTTCAGATGAAATAGCAACCAGTCAAACAACTTCTCACTCATTCATCCGCACGACACTCCTTGTGTGTATGTCTGCAAAAAGATTTTCGCGGATGATGAATGTGTTGAACCTTTTTTTTCGTTGATGATTCACGCCGTACAAAATACGCTACATGGTGTGAATGAGAGAAAGAGCAATGACCAATAAATTGCTGCTAATTGTATTCACAAACATTCCCAAGCGGTAGTACATGAATGAACGGATTTTTAAAACCACCATATGAAATGACAATCGAGCAAATTGTTATCATTTCTTTTAGAAACGTGTCCGCATATCGAAACCGCAAACAATCAAATTCATAATCTGTGTCTCTTTTGAATCAAAGCAATAATCTTATATCCTGCCTTTTTTACGTTAAGAACAATCGATTACATATGATTGTCACGTTTCAAAATAATTATTCAAGAGAGTCGAATCAAATATTTTGTGATTGCAATGTTTCAATGTGTTCTACTTTGCACGATTCGAACGCTTTCAGCATATGGTAGAACTTATTTCGCTTTGTTAAGCAAGCGATTACATATTGATTTTTTTCTGTCACCGATGACGATGGTGATGATGATATGGCACAACGAAGTTAACTAACATAAACATTTTATGTGGTTTTTGTGCGTTTGTTTGTTCATGATTTTGACACATTTATATGGATTGTTTGGAATTTCTCAACTTTCATCCAATCAAGTAGAATAATGCAATTGTTCGTCGATGAGCATTTAATCAGCTGTATTTATTTGAATGATTAATTAGCTTTAACTTTCTAACACAATTTGATCGATTGAGTCGATTTGTGGTTGTTGAATCCATTTTAAGTGATTGCCTCTAAATTAACTGTGAATTGCCGGTCAATTAGCTAATTTAACGCACAAAATTATCAAATCGATATGGTATTGTTTGGGCGAACGGCAAGACAAAAGACATCAACGACATTTGGTGGCAATTAACACTTTTAGTACGTGCTGTAATTAAATGAAAAAAAAAATCGAATTTATTTGCAATAAAAATAGTGTTTTTTATCACGTCATTTATCACTTGAAAGTGCACATAGTCTAGATTTTTTTTTCGTATCAAATAGAAACTTTTTTATTTCCTCCTCTTCTCTATTCGTCTCTTATTCGAAGAATGATTCTCCTTTACCCAGATTTTTGATCAAATATTGCCTTTGACATCTTTTAATTAGTCGAAATAAATTTGACACGATGGAGTAGATTTTGAATACAATCATGAGAATAAAATTGAAATATCAAATTCAGTGTTGGTGGTGCCGCGAACTTATTTAAGTGCAACGTTGAATGCACGGTAAATAATCGAACTAAGTATGATCCCATGTCATTCTCTTAGAATGCAATAGTCCAGCGCTCCATGGTTATTTTATATGTTTTTAATTTCCGTGTGTTCAATGACGTGCTGCAAAGTAGTTTCAAACTTTTGCTTAGTTCACCCAATCGTTTGTTCATACAATCATTTAGTTACATCGATCTGTAGAGCGTGCAAAATATGGCATACTTCATATTCGCCTTCGTTGTTTACCGTAAATGAGATGGATGCATCGTTGCTCATTTCTTGCTTGCTGTTGTCTTCTACTTTATCACCCATTTCTCCTCGCTCTGTTTTTTTATATCGTTTCTTCGTTCATTTGCTGAAAAATAAATCAAAATAGAAAAGCATCTTCTAAGTCGCAAGTTTAAAGTAAGGCACTTCTCAACGAATTGAACAAGCGAATAAGATTGGGCGCAATGCAAAGACCTATATAAATAACACACTCTACCTACTATTCCCATTTTAAGCAGAAAACAACGACCCAATTTAACAAGTGCATTGCAACTCTTTAGATAATAATGAATGTGTGTATACATACGATAACTACTTACACACCGTTGTCTCGTGCACCAAGTGGCTTGACACTTAAAACACATATACATATAGTCTAGCATATATGCTGTACGTTTGTTTGGCAACAAATAAAAAAGAGCAATAAGAAATCCTATGGAGCTTCTGTACTTTGCCTGCTCATTAGTTACACTTGTTCTTGTACCTTTGACTATATTCGCTCTCTCTCTCTCTCTCTCTCTCTCTCTCTCTCTCTCTTCTTTTTATTCTTTATTTTTCGCTTGCTCTCTTTCTTTTTATTCTTTCCCTTTCTGTGTCTCTCTTCTCTCCTCTTTCTTTCTCTTTCTCTCTCTTGTTAGATTGACCGTTCGCCAAACATTACACTAAACTAAATTATGTACCTTGAGACGAGAATCTACAACTTGTTAATATAGATATATAAAGAACATCATTCTGGCACCACTTGATACTTGTATAGAATGATGTCTTCTGTTGTTCAAAGAAAATGTTTAACAAGAGAGAGACAGAGCGAGAGAAAGCGAGTATAGAAACTGGGAAATCTCTTAACTCTTTCAATATTAAATTGGTTGACAGCCCAATAAGAACATTATGGTACAATAAAAATATCAAGGTACTAGTTTTGTTGTACAAGCTAGAGTTTCGATGCAATAAATAATAATAAAGACATTGATGATGATATAGACATACCGACAATAAATTCACCAACAGGCAAAGTAAGAAAAAGAGACGAAGGTGGAGGCAATAGCAATGATAAAAATAGTAAAATTCATGACTTATCTTGTTTACCACGAGTTTCTTGTGATGCTATACGATTGTACGTTTCATGCTTCAATTTCTTTTCATTTTTCCAATTGTTTTTTTTTTTTTGTTATTTTTTCCTATCTCTATTTTGGCCACTTTCTTCTTATTCTCTTATTCGTTCCGAATGGTTATAAATTCGTAAGCGGATTTCGATTTGGTGCAATATTTCAATCTGTGAGGTGAAATATTCAATCTGACTCGATCAAAAAGGTCGAGCTTTTAGTGAAATTAAAAACGAAAAAATCCGAAAATAGAAGTAAAATGTATACAAGTACGGGTTCGTCGTTTCCTTCGATTTCAATCACATCAATAAAACACTTTTTTATTGTTATGAACATGGTGTACACAAATAGAACAAAAAAACACATGCATACACACAAGATACGACGTTGATTTTTATGCTTCATAAAAGTTGACAAACCAAAAAATTGACTTGGTTAAAGAAAATTAAGCATAAAGATTCCTCCTAAGTAATGTTAAATTCATGTGTATTGATAGATGAATATTGCTCCATTTCATCTAAACCAAGATCCAAACACTTGCCGGTGTCGTGCTTCGAACTATTCGTTCATTCGCTCTTTCTATCAAAAATTTATAAAACTCATCATTTTTCTACTTTAATCTTTTATAAAAATGAATATAGCGAAGCCAATTGCATTTCAATTGCTTCAAATTTTTCATTCTGTTTCAGTTTTACGCTCGCCTCAAGGTAAGCGCCCGTTTGTGTTCAATAATTGAACCAACTTTACGTTTAATATCGTAATAAAATGCTATTATTTCGTCTGTCGATGCTCTTGCTCTTTATTTTTCGTCGAAATATCTTCAAGGAAGAAAACATAAATATGATTGGCCATCATCTATACTGCTATTTCTTGTGGACACATACAAAAAGAAAGAAACACCAGTGCAAAAAACGCCAAACTCAGCATGCAGTA
Organism: Contarinia nasturtii; assembly: GCF_009176525.2. NCBI lineage: Eukaryota > Metazoa > Arthropoda > Insecta > Diptera > Cecidomyiidae > Contarinia > Contarinia nasturtii. The sequence goes on from NW_022197577.1 coordinate 4,215,819, forward strand.
TGGCAAGTATATCATTCAGAATAGACGCAAAATAAGAAAATAGAAAAAGAATCAAAACAGCAACAAAATGCTCCAAATAAAAGATAAAATGATGGCTGCTGAAGTATATTCCGATGGTACCAATGGCTGGTTCGTATGTACATAAGTTTTTTTTTCGTCCATTTCTCTGTAGAGAACTACACAACATTTTATAACGAACACCAGCTCTTTTTAACGCTCAATTTCTTTGCGTTGTTTTTGTTGTCGACGTTTGATTTTTTCATTCTGCCTCATCGTGAACCGTGTTCAAAGAATACTCTCGTGTATTATAAATCTCTCTGTGTGTTGGTGTGTATATTCGCTGTCTACAATAGCTATAATTTAACCACTTATTTACGGCCTAATTGTTAACCGTAACATTTTTCTGATTAAGAAAAAAAGAGCCAAAAATAGAAGAAGAAGACATGACCAAGAGCAAAGCACGAATATCAGAAAATGCGAAATATTGAAGCAGTAAGAGCATCCAATCATGTATACAATAAAAAAGATAGAAGGAGAAGGAAAAAACATCAAGCTGAACAATTTTTCTTCTTTGGTGTTGTTGTGGTGTATTGGTAGAAAATTGAAATCCATCGAATTTCGATCGAGAATATACTGCAGCTAAAAGCACTTATATCTTGCAACATGAACATTTTTTTTCCTCTTTGATTTTGATACGCTGTTTTTCTATTCGGTATATTATGTTTATGTTCTGGTTAAATTTTCATTCGTGTCGCCTTCTTTACGCGATTGGTCTATATGCTGTATAGAATATCTCTTAATTTGTCTCGTATTTCTCTTTCTCTCTGTATGTATTAATATCAATACATGTGCTGTCTAAAAAAGTTTAAAGTCTGAGAGTTCTTTGCATCGTTTAATTTTTTGTTGTTGTTTAATTCTGTTTTTCTGCCATTTTTTTCAATCGGCTTTTGAATAAAATTAATTTTATACCGTGTTTTTTTCTTCGTTAATTTTATACTTGAAATGTTTTCATCTCGTTTTCGCACGTTTGTGCAGTCAGACACAGTGTTTCTTGTTGGTTCGTGTAGACAAAAATAAAACTTTAATCAAATTCAATATCACAAACACTTACAAAATTCGACCACGGAGCAGTAGACATAAGAAAACATCACTGAATACAGTATACAAACAGCGTAGAAACAAAAAAGTCGAGAAATCAGTGAATCGTATATAAGAATGGCTTGCAGGTATCTGAAAATGCGGTTGCTAAGTCAGCAAAAGCGAGGTAATAATGTGTAAAAATTCATAAGCGCGCTTTATTCATTGTAATTGCACGTAGTTGTAATCCAATGTAAGGTTTTACACAAAAAAAAATTTCTCGTTCAGCGATTTCTTTTTCTATGGAAGAATGTGCATCTGGTACTCGTATATATGCAGTTGATGTACAATTTATCTCAATATAATTTTATCACATTAATTTCATTCACCGAAATCTCGATACAAATAAATCCGCAATTTAAGTAGGAAAATTCCAATTCATCGTTGATGATTTGCCGAACCGATTTTTTCCATATTTAAATTTGCAATTAGCTGGATTTTATGTGTCTATTTAAAGAATTTTTGCGTAAAACCCCATTAAGCATAGCAGTGACACTAACAACAATATTATTCTGCGATTTGTTCTCATTTTATCTCGAATATTCTATATATTCTGGTTGGCATTGCACATAATCAGCGATGCACGTACGAAATGGAGCGTTAAAAATGAACGCTACTCGAATATATGTATATATATCTTTCTCTGAATGCAAGTTTCGGCATCGCTTTGAATCTTAGTCCGATTGAAATTCAAATTTGCACAGCAATGCATGGCTTAAAATTGGATTTATGATAATTTCAGGAAGTCACAGGTGCCAAAGTCTCATTGAAGCTTTATCAATTGGGTTGGGCCATGAATTTGCAAAGCAGTTTAAAGTTTTTTTTAATTAAATAAAAGGAATAGTTATGACAAATATTTATTCGGCATTTAATTTAAAGAAAATGGAATGCGACAACATCAACGATGACGGCCAATTGTGGCATAATTCGTATTGGTGGTTTCTTTTCCTCAACTTTTCTTTTCAGAAATTCAAGTATTCCCATCGTATCCATTGTGAATTTGCATCTTTACGTAATTGCGTTTTATTTGAGAAACGGTTACATAAAATCATTATACTTGACAAAACACAAATGATATCCAATGATATCCGAATCAATAACAGAAAAGTTAGTGTGAATCGTCATGTGAAAGCCAAACCAAATTCAGGGAAAAAATATGAATAGCTAGTGGTTAACAATACGATTCCATTTCACATGCGGTTTTCCCTTTCTTATGTATGACCCGTGTGTTTGTATGTGTACGTGCTTTAATTATGCGCACAAGCGTATGTAGCCCGCAAGCCATCGGCCAACAAAATAATAACCTATATAATTTTCACACTTTAAAACCCACAAAATGATAAATAAAATCACAGATAAAATCCAAAAACGTTCAAATCGAGTGCTTAACTCGATGCCCATTCGTTCGTTCACGTCTTTTTTCTCACACCGAACAGAACAATTGAAATGTCGGGAGCAGCATATATGTATACATAATCGGTCGGCAGAGGTCCGAAATCAGGTGAATTCGAGGGGAAAACGAGTTATTTAGTCACATGAGAAAAAAAAATTGAATTACATCGACGAGCGCTTGACCCGAGTACAAATGGAAAAAATCTGTTCAAAGCATGCCGTTAAACGACCTCGGAATGCGTATAAGTGGCACACTTTCGCATTCGATGGCACAAAGAGAAGAGAAAAAACAGTCATAAAAACCATTTCTCCCTCAGGCGCTTTATAGTGTTGTACTGAATTTGAGATGAACGCGGGTAAAATTCCTTTCTCTTTGTTGATTTGAATTCATGACGATGAGCCCTTACAATCACTATTAATATCTGAATCAAATCAGTATAATTACTCTACCATGAGTAGTACTTCATTTGAATTCTTTTTTTCTTTTCGGAAATTAACTTTTTCTCATTTATATTTGATGCGATTTAAAAATTGCTATTTTTGTGCACAGGTAAAAATATCGACGAGACTACGACGAGACTACGTCGAGCCGCTAAGGCCACGCGTTCGAACCAAACAAAAACGTAATCAAAGCATCAAATGTACTTTCTATTTTCCGGTTGATTTGTACCTTATTTCGTACTTTTTCATACAAATCAATTTGCTAACGACAACGATCTATGACCGATTCAATTGACTACGTGTGTGATATGTATACATTGTTTTTGTGGTGACTTTTTACCATTTTCTTTCGCTATTCTATTTTCGCAATGAAGACACTTGAGCCTAATAATAATCGAGGAATATTCCCCACTTTCTTTATAAAAAACATTGTAATTTTCATTCTCTCAATTTACGATCACTAAATCAACAACTTGTGAATATTTCATTCAATAGAATTGTGCAATTTCAAAACATTACCTCAATTGTGTATCATGGGTCTTTCTTCATAATAAAAAAAAGTATAAAGTAGTTGGCACAGTGGCCATCTGAGTCTGTTTTTATCGTAAATTGAGCATTTTTCTTTTCTTTGTAATATACTTCTTGGGCATATAGACGTGTGCGCGGTGGATGAGATAATGTACAGTGTATAAGTTTCATCACCAGACACACTAGCTGCACTGACAATAGATTGTATGGTTTGTGGCCGTTGGTGAAATTACAGCAGATTATACTGGATTTTTCTTTTGTACTGATGTAACTATCACAGAGCCAGTTCTCAGACAGTCAGCGTTTAAGTCACGATGAAACAATAAAGCATTTAATCTATATGCTTTGAATCTCTTAGGTAATCGGATTTAGACGTCGTGCACATCGTCGTCATCGGCAATAGCTGCCAACTTAACTTAACTTTAACAAAAAAGAAGAAAACATAGCAGAAACAATTGATTAATTCCCGTGTTGTGTCCAGCGTGAGCTATAATTATTCACACAAACACTCAAAGCATATATAAAGCGATAATTTAAAATTACAGATTCATTGTGGTTTTTTGTCAATTCAATTTCATTTCCAGTTTATGATCCACGAGGCGATTAATCATTACAACATATAATTTTTAGTTATCGCAAAGAAGAGTCATCTTTCTCTTTTTCTTTTGGTGTAATCACTTTCACGAAATTTTGCCAGAAATAAAAACGATTACCAAACAAAGTCAATCATAATGATGATGACGACGATCATATTTTGATTATTACATATCCGGCGATTTAAGAATTAAGACAGGTCGAAGAAAACGAGACTCGTCACCGACATGAAAAACTCATATATGGCATGCCAATGGTAAGATTTTAGTTAGTTTGTCATAATTTTGTGACACGCATTTTTCTAACGGATTAATTCCAAACAGCGACATGCATTCATTAATCAACGAAGTCTATAATATTACGATCCAGTTGATATGTTTAAGACGCTTACTGCCTCTGTCTATTACGATTTTCTAAATTAGTTATTCAATCACTTTGCGTTATACATATTTTCATTACGGCCATTTCCCCCAAATCTTTCTCTCTCTCCCTCTGTCCTCCTTTTCCTTTCGTGTTTTTCTTGTGCTGGAAGCAAACACATTTTATTTACTTCGAACTTGGCATGATTCATGTGTGTATGTCATTTATTCGGTTTTAAAACAACAGCTTTTCTTTATGACAATAAAGTGGTGCAAAAACCTTGCTTATTCAAACACGCATGCAATCTTTTTGGTCCTCTTTCATTCTAAGGTATGTTTTGCTTTGTACGCGAAACAGTTCTTATATTTTGAATCCATTGAATCGTTATAAATGCCTTGCATTAAAATGAGATTTACCTTGTTGCTTGGAAAAATGTCGTAGCGCCCAGGAATTTTTACCATTCCAAATGAAAGACCGTCTTGATTTTGGTGTGGAAATATACGTAAATTTCTTTTAAAAAAAGTCTCCATATCATCCGTTTTATATAGGTACACAAAGGCATATATCTTCTTCGGAGGTAGAGCTGTTTCATTCTGTCTATCTACCTACATCCGTGGCGCACCAAACACACGCATTTACAATTATTTCATTTCATAATTATTGCGTGCTTGTATCTCGTATCTCGTCAAATTTCAACTGTAAATGAAATCTTTTGAAATGGTTCTTTTTATGTGTGTCGTCACTTTGGTTGCATGACATACACAGTATTGCTGTCGTATACAGTCATTTGAATTTCGCATTTTCGGAAAATTGCTTTTTCAGAAATCATTTGTGAGCTGCATTACTGAACTGACGGCATTTGATGACGCTACACCACACATACTTCATAAATTCCAAACCAAATATTATATTTACAATATGTACACATGTAGATTTTCCCCTCGCTCGAAACGCAAAACGATAATATGGATTATTTCAATTCCAACAACTATTTTACACATTCTTTGTGATCATCAACACATTGAATCACTGCAAACTATCGTCGCATTACAGTGTGTCAAGTATATTGAATGAAAATTATTATGTAAGTACAGAGAAAAAATAACGATTTAAACGAAAAATTTGTCATGTTTTGAAGCTATTCGAAATAATGAATCTGTCGTTCACAAAGCATTTTCACATCTTCTATGTGTTCTGTGCATTCTCTTTCTTCATAGCATCGTTTTCATTTTCTGTTGAATCCGAAAGTTTAGCTGAATATATGCTTATTATTACTATTATGGATTTGTTTTGTTCCATTTTTTTGTCTCATTCCTCCAGACCAAAAATTCTCCATTTTGAGCTGCAGACATGAAGTGAATATACTGTACATTGGAGGAAGTTTAAAAAAAAACAGCAAATTTCATAATCTAATAACACAAGACATGGAGCAATTAAAATTGTAGAGCAAAAGAAAAAATCTTTTCTCGTGGCGGTATTTATCGCAATTACGTGAATTAAAAGCTGAATAAGTAGAGGACAAAAAAGCCAAGGCATCAGACAACAAGAAATTTGAATGAGTCCATTCATAAAGAAATATGGTAAATAAAAAAAAAACACACACACACACTCATGGATGAGGTTTGAAATGCGGGAAACCATGAGAGAATTGAAAAAAGAAAACAGTGTTTTGTGAATTATATTGTATTTGGGGAGAGATAAAAGAACTGAAAACCACAAAACAAAAGGCGCCTACAACTTTGTCTCTCAGCACACTTTTTGTCTCGCAGATGCTCTTTGTTTTGGCAAAAATGTGTAAAAGAGAGAGAGAATTTGGCCCAACGGCAATCAGTCAGATAGTATTTTTTTTTGTTTGAAAATTTGTTTCATCCGAGATATTTGAAATGAATGCACTGCACAAACAAATTGTCTTATTGAAATTTTAATTTACCAATATAACTAAAGTGACATGCACCAATATGAAAAAAAGTGAATAGAGGGGGCTAAAAAATTGGAGAGAGAAACAATGTGCACAAACATTGAAATCAACTTTTCTTTTCTATTGGCTAGATCCCAATGTACACAATACTTCACACTGAGAATGATTGATCTTCGATAAATATAATGGAAATTTTCAATAACTGTGAGAACTATACCATTGGAAAACAACTCATTTTCAAAGTTCATTAGAAGCGACATAAATCCAAATGAAAGACTTGAATGCTATTCGATGATTTTTTTCTTCTTTTTCAAAGTGTTATGAACTTTTTTGAAGGGAGACAACATATGGCTTGTGTATCAGAAGAGATATAGAGAAAAGTGCTGTAGTAAAACCAAAGAATAGACGAAACACGGAACTTAAGTAGCAATCAAAACTAAAGTTAATCAATTTCCTGTAGACAAAATCAACGGCATTCACTTAGTCGTCGCTTGGCTCTTCACTACAATTTCAATCAATTTTCATCAGAGAATGTGTGTTTGGTGTTTACACCAACACACGATTTAACGAAGCATGACGGCCAATGTGTACATGTACGATGAGCGGGATTTGTTGAATAATTGAATTTTGAAAAGAAATTTAATGAAAATGTCCAAACACTAGATGTTCCTTTTAATAAATTCAATTATTGCATGCCTCGTTGCCAATCATTACTATCCGAATCAGAGATTCGCTGTGTAGGTGTATATGTGTGTGTTTGTATACATTTGTAATAATTGCAAACTTTTGATATACATGCATATTTTATCATATTATACAAACACTCTATAGAAGCTATTTCCGGCTCATGAAAAGATGGTTCTTTTAAACCTATAAATACTTCGATCGACCATCCAACCGACCGATGTAAGCACGAGTAAGAGAGAATTCTTTCTTCAGCAACCGTATCAAAATGCTTTAAATTTTAATTGGATAGAACGATGTGATGCATTCACTGACGTTGCGCTATTTATTGCAATTATTGTAATGTTGTTCAGAGAGAGAATAAAGAGCGCGTGAGCGCGTTCAAATGATTAATATCGAAATTAAATCATGAGGCAAAAAATAGAATCGATTGTTGGCGTTGAGCTAATGCCATTTATTTCGCTATATTTTTTCTTTACTACCGAACAGATACAAAAACAACACATATTAAGTTGCCGAGAACTTCAAATGCGTATCGAATCCAAACAAGCATACAGAGTGTAGATAGTAATTAAAAGAAAATAACTATGTGCTGAGAATCAAATTAAGAAGAATAGTTGATGCGAACAAAATAGAACCCGCTAGCTCTTGCACTAGGTATTGAAGGTATGCGAGGTCGACATTCGATTCGAAATAGGGAAAAGTAAGTGCGAGAGAGCGCAAAGTGAAATTAAAAATTTCAATCAAAACAATTAAACCATTGGAACAAAGAAAAATTATCCAGCTTATGTGAGATATTATGTGGAGTCCGTCAATCATTCTAGGATGACTGACGTGCCATTCATGATTTATCAGTCTTTTGGAAGCGATTCTCTCTCTCTTCAAAGAATGAATGAATTTTAATTAAAATCTAAGTGAAAAAAGAAGCATTCCTTCGCAACAATACACTGCTAAAATTTGGCTATAGACGAGTACATGTATTTGTTGCAATTCTGCCAAATATTTGTTAGTATTTGATCAAACATTCCATATCAAATCGATTTCAATACTATGTCGTTAAATTGATTTAATATATGTTGACTAATGTGTACATACATGAATTCCAAAATGAATGCATAAAGCATTTCTTTGATTGATTTATTCACAGGGCGACTTTGAATGCGAATTTAATATACTGAGTCAGTTATGTGGATCATGTATGGTGTATCTCTGTACATGATGCATAAACATGGCAAATTAATGCTGTTTCATGTCAATAGTATTCAACACCCCTTTTAAAATTAATTTAACGTGAAATATGATGATTTGTGGTTTCATCAATTAAAATTATTAAGATAAAATATTCGCTTGTCTCTATCTATTTGTAAAATGATGCCCATGATAAATGCAATCTGATACATTATATAGGTACCAAAACATATTGAATGACGACGTTTAACAATGCTGACCATGTTGTCTGTCAATATTTGGCATAATTTAACACATGCGGTGTGTTTGTTGATTGAATTGGATAAATGGAAAAATTGTGTCATTCCGGCGATTCAAATGCATTTTGCAAATATTTCAATCGATTGGCATCGACCCTATTAAAATGCCTTCACACAGATAACATCATAAAGATAAGATTGTGTGTATATGTGAACTATAGATATGATTAATTAAATTTGAATTAGATAATCAGTTGGGAAAACTGGCTAATTTGCCTATTGGGCTTTTGAGAATATGCATGGAATAATTGAGTGAGTGTTTATGTGTGTGTGTGTGGAAAGGAGATCAAACGGTTCAAGTATCACTCGAACCACGATAGTTTCTGAATTTGGAGCTATATCAAATAATTGGTTTGGTTTATGAAATTTATATGCTTGTGGTTAAGCAAAGGAATGTGGTAGATTTTGACATAAAAGCGATGCAATAGTGCAATTGAAGTTTCAATGAGTTTCAAAACGCATTTCATTTTCTACTTGGCGCATGAAAAAATAGTAATATATATTGGTGCTTACATCACCGCCAACAGCAATAGCGACAGCACCATTTCGTGAATTTAATCGAACGAGCGAACCACACTAGTGTACATTCAAATCAGAAAAATCATCCAGTAGACAAGTGAATATAAAAGACAAACAAGATTTAGTTTATGCGTTAAAATGATTATGTACGATAGTAACGCAATGGGCGTATTTTGTTATGGGTGGAAATCGAATGAGTTGTCATAAGCCATTAATCAATGGACAAAATATCTTCAACAAAATGCAGCAAGCTTCATTATTGAAAACCACAATCGCAAATGTTT
>NW_022197577.1:4240162-4286678 GCF_009176525.2 Contarinia nasturtii
AATGAAATTTTCAGCATAGAAACAGCTTCTGCTGCAAGACCAAAGATTTCGTTTTCGGGGGAGATTCGTGTGACGTTTTCATATAAAACATATAGCGCATTACTCGGTTAGTTAAACTTCAGCAGTTTTTTTTTCAGTTTTGCTCATAGTAATTATAATTTTAAAGTAAGTTCGTTCGTGCGAAGATTATTTCAAAAAGCGCAATGAAAATCAAAAGGCACGAATGCTACCCATATGAAAAATTAACGCTATGCGCGTCAAATCGACGTTATTCGACACTATTCCATGTGTATATAGAATTGTATATCTTTCACAGTGCTGTGCATGCGTCGTCTACTGTGATTGAGTTGCAATTCAAATCAATACACAAAACATAACAGGCAACTAAGTATAGCGCGCACATAAACGGAGTTCGTTGTTACTGTGTATTGGTGTATATGTGGCCGCATGCTTGCGTTTGCACAGCACTGTAAAACATAATGTACAATTCTATATACACATGGAATAGCGTCGAATAACGTCGATTTGACGCGCATAGCGTTGAAGTTTCATATGGGATATACTCTAAAATCTCACATTGTGCACTGTGCAGTTTACGTTATTAATATTGTATTTGTTTTGCATATATGTGTATGCGTTGCTCTAAAATTTGCATCTATTGTAAGTTGGGTTAATTAAGGTTTTGCTCCATGCTTTGTTGGAATGTACATAATTTTTTAAAAAAGTTTTTCCTACTCAAGATACCGAGATTCCAACCTAGTAAACTCTCTCGATAACTTAAGCTATTTGAAATTTTGAATCAAACCCTTATTTGGGTTCATACAACGTACCACTAAACCATATTCCTTCCGAATTCCCGACATTCTCAAATCCTCAAACCTTATTTTTTCCCGGAATAATGTGTAACTATCAACTGACAGTCAGCATTTTTTGTATGGCGGGGTTACATTTCAATAAACTCTCAGGAGAAGTCTCACATTCATTCTCGGACAATCATATATACAACTCAAAATGCCATCACAAAATTAGAGTGGATTTTTTTCTCGTTCATTCATGTCTCGTGTTGAACTGAAACAAATTCGGAATTCGACTTTGATTACGCTTGTTTAAAATGAAATTGGCATACGATATGATGCAAATCATACACCGTTTTCATGTTGATGCTCATTCAAATGTAACAGAAACAAAAATTAAATGAAACACATGTCACCCATTCAGTATGGCGACAACATCAGAAAACATGGGTACACATATACTATATATCTGATTTATTCGGTATTTCAATACCTTTTTCGCTGCATATATAAAACACACCAACACAACATGAATGAACAACATTATTTTCATATCATCATCATCATATGGAAAGGATGTTTCGTTTCGATTAGTGGTGAATGTCATGGTTTTTCGGTTCGTCTTGTGATGACTGCAAGACAAATCTATGCATTGAAAGAGATATAAAGAGGATTTTCGTACAATGTGCCAATAGCATTACAGGAAGCACACCGAAAATGGAATATTAAACATGATAATATTTTCATTTTCCGCATAAAACACTGGAGTTTATTTTTTTTATATTTCATTATCAGCCTGTTAAAGTTTTCATCCGAATACTCAAACAACACGAACACATTTCAATTCAATCAACATTCAACAACCGACTAATATTCACCTCAAGCTGCGTTAACTGGTATATATTCTCTGCCAAAATACTTCATAACTGCGACAGCAGATATGTTAATAATTTTATTTGAATATGAACGTCATGCTGATATGTTAAAAGCTCTTAATAAACAATCAAATTTTAACAAAAAAAAATGTTTTATGGAAATGCTCTTGCAACAATAGGCAGTTGAAATGAATAAAAAAGAAACAGAAAACAATTAAAATAAGTAATTGAATGTGAAATGGGAAATTATGGTGTTGAATCAAAACTTTTCTCATAAAAATTACAGCAATGGGAAACGGAAATGGAGAATGAAGGCACCAGCATATGCACTTACACATTATATTATATTGATATCAAAACAGTGGCATCTTACAAGCATTAAACATTAAGTTGTATTCATCGTCATTGCCAGCACCATAATCACCTGCAAAACAATTGACTCGATCGATAGCTGAATTATGAGGGTTGCAGCCATTAAATGTGCCACATTATATGGTTTTGTGCCTAGTGTTTTTTGTATCGTGCGCTTTCTTAAAATTTCAATAAATTCGATTCGATATATCTTCTTCGTCTACACATTTGTTGCCATTTCAATGATTTTGATGTCACGATAATATTGAATGGATTCTTTCGCCATTCTTCGATTCATTTTCATTGTAACAAGTGGATGGCTCTAAGAAGAGACACATTGCGAATGGTTTACATTAATGCCATCTGTTGGCTTGGAGAGATGGTAGAGATTGTGACATTTTTGACGTAATGTATTTAACGTATTCATGATTTTGACAAGTCATTTGTCAATTTGGAACGTCCTGTTTCAATATCAATCCAATCACCAACCTATTTGTTAGGTTACATAAAATATTTAAAAACAAACATAAAACAATTCACAGCTTTTGATAAAAAAACAAAATAAAGAGATAAAATAAACTTAAAGAATAAATTACTGATAAAAAATATATCAGTCTAATATTTATTTCTCACCATTTTTATAACGCTATTTACAGCGACTTCAAAATGCGAAAAATGACGAAATGTCATAAATCTAAATTGACAAATCAAAAACATGAATACGTAAAATACATTACGTAAATTTGGTTGGAGACGTCGGAGAAAAATAATATTTCATCATTGTCATCATAAAAAAATAATAATATAGTTTTGTTCAAAAATTCAAATAAAATCAAATTTAAAAAAATTATTATTATTATAAAGGAAAAATATATTACTTAAAATAAAAAGAGATAATAAATATTTGTATTTGTGTTACGTTACATAGAGCAAATTTGTTTACATGCTAGAGATGTAAATTTAGTTGAGAGATGTCAGGTATGATGGCGCTGATTAGGGAGACTCGCATAAAAAAGTCTCCAATCTTATATATGTGTCATCCACGTGCATTGTAATTGAAAAAAAGCGAACATTGAGAAGACATTCAAATTGGGTTTTAAATTGACGAAAGAGAGAGATAGAGAGAAAAAGGAGAGGAAAAGTGAGAAAAAACATGATTTAAAAATTATCTCACTATAGATTCCAATTAAAAATGGAGCATGTTGGCAAAGTTCAACATTTAACCTGTTTGTCGAACGAATCACTAAAAAAATGTGCACATAAAATTTAATAACAATTCAAAATCGAAACTAATAGCTGTTAAACACTGATTATTATGTATAGCTGGGAATCAATGCAAAAGCAAAATTATCCAATCAAAGAAAAAGAAAAAAGTGTAAAGCGTCGGTTATTATAGCCAGGTTTGCTATACGATTTTTATGATTTCATCAATATTTCGCCAATAAAGTGCAATTTTTTCCGAGTTGAAATATCAATTTCAACTTTTCGTGTTGCAAACAGCAAAAGCATGTTTCTGCTTTTTTTGTCAATTTAAGACGAGAGATTTTGTTGTGTGGCTACTTGAAATGCTTGTACGTGATTTCAATCGTCTGCCTCTCCATCGCTTCAATCGGCAAAAAGAATTTTCCCCGTTCTTTTTCACTCTAGAATTTCATGTGCTACGTTCAGTAGTTCGTTGTTGATGCTATTGTCGTTGCCATTTTGCTTGCTGTTATCACATTTCCAACGGTGAACTCTATAAAGGTGATAGACCGGAAATATTTTGTATACTTGACTTGTATGAAAATGTCGATTTATGTATGTGCACTCGCACTCAAATCCATTACTATTGAATATTGGCTATTAAAAGTGCTTAATGTGTGTTGCCCTGATGTGATCGAATGTGAATGCGGTCTTATAATTGCTTAACATATAATGCGTACTTCTAACCACCATTATCATCATCGAACATTTCCTCTTCGTGAAATCATTTGCGAATAAGAGTTTTAAACGTTGAATTATAACGTGTAAATATATATGCTAGTTCTATGTATGATCTGAAGATTGCATTGAGTGTAGAAGCTACAAAAATACTAAAATGCCAAACGGAAATTGAAAAATAAAGTACATAGCACATTTAGGGTATATTTGAAATCAATTCTAATTTGGCTTTTGTGTGATACATTGGAATGTGCCCACTGTTAGGCTATTTTTTTTTGTTTATTCACAAAAAAGTGATCGCAAAATGAAATGGCCGAAATAGTTTTTCATTGAAAGTGCATTTGGTCCATGATGATTATTAGAGATAGTTGACTCAGAGCGCGATTAGTTACATTTTCCTTGGATATGACTAATTCTTCAAATGATTGTACGGGAATAGCAAAATCACAGTATTACCAATTCAAAATTCCCATCGGCATCAAAAATGTATATGCCTGAATACATAATTCAAATGTTCACAATGGTCACAAATCGCTGCATAAATTTGTCAAAATTTCGCCTGAATCATCACAAAATAATAACAAGCAATTCTTTCCATTTCATGTATTACCAATTTTGTAATATTTCGGGCGCGATACATTTCATTGTTTTACTTTTTAGTATTTTAGTGCATACAGTATCGATTGCTTTGTACTGGAGTGATAAAATCAATATTATAATTATTGTTACAAATCATTGAATTTGGTTGGTTTAAATTCGGTTGGGAAAATTGGGAAAACGAACATTGAATTTAAAACTCATTTTACACGCATAACCAGCCACAACATATTGTGTTCACACACAATTGCACGCATTCTGAACCAAAAAAAAGTGCACAACGAATCAGAACGAAAACAGAACGTGGAAGAGAATCAGAGAACAAATGAACAAACTGAAATACTCTATCCAGCTAGAAAGTGGTCATGGAGAATTCATTGTGATGAACCAAATGGGCAAAACTAACATCTGTAAACATTTAAATTGTAAATTAGTTTTCAAATTTGAACACATATTCACGCAAATACGAAAATAAATTTGGGACTTCAAAACGAAATTTAATTTTTGAATGCCAGAAAGTATATATACATAAAACTGTGAGCATTGGGTTTTGTATTGATTTCAAGCCAAATGCAACGAATTCTCTGAAAAATTCTCTCAAAATCTATTGACAAAAACCCTTTCGTTGTTCATATGTAACTCATTGGCAATGTCAATGCAATTATTCGAAATATTATGCGTTTGCGTTTGTAAAACAGCATTGAAGCAATTGCAAATCTGGAAACGCATCAAATAAAATCGAAATTACATTACCATTATTGGTTCAATCAGGCATTCACGGATTTCTGGTGTCTTTTCTTCACTTGTTCGATGCGTGTCTTCACGTATCGCTGTTGTGTGTGTCTACGTGTGTTTGCATTTGTATTGAATTAAATCCTCTATGCCATGCAAAAGCAAATATAAAACACGACATAGAGAGCGAGTGAGGCCATGCATATGGATGTTAGTCTCAAACGCCAAAATAATTGTTTCGACAATAATAGCATGTCAGGAAATGTTTGAATATTGGAACACACAAATCGGTTGCATTGTTAACATATATGGTTCGGTGAACTTTCTCTCTCTCTCTCTCTCTCTCTCTCTCTATCTCTATATATGTTTCCTCTTTTTTCTCAGCATTGGCAGCACTGATCATGAATGAATGGGCTGCAATTTATTTTGTCAAATAAATACGAAATGGAAAATTGGTATTTGTTTAAACCACTGCGAAATCAATTGCAAAATGAGACCTCAGGATAGGAAATGCTCAAAACAATTGCATTCAACAGAATCAACACATAATTTGTAACAATCAACGATTTAATCGATTTGAAATGATTTTCAGCAGAACCACATTATCGTACGACAAGTTTCGCCCACCCTTCTCAAACTCAATGCAGAGACATACTTCAAACCATAATCGACTCATACATTTTATGACAGCATCACGTTTAGCTATTAAATAAATAAATTACAAATATAATTGATGGTTATTCAGCAAATGACATTTGTGAATCTTTCAATAAAAAATGATGGTTGACTTTAATTAATAACGAGACCTCAAATCAATTTGACAAATATTGATTTATCTTTAAATATAAATATTTTCAAAGCAGACGTCGATTCAATGTCGATACTCTATGGCAAAAAGTTGACGTTGCATATAGCGGACTGTGCGTCGATTGATATACATATTGAATTACCAATGACATCAGTAAATGTAACGATGTAACATTATAATGATCGTTAAGTTGATATTCACTTTATATTGTTCGTTAAAAATCTAATGAAGTGAGAGAAAAAGCGATGAATCTAACTACAAAATACCGCGAACAACGGCAAATTCTTTTTATGCGATGTCTATTGCGTGTAAAGCATACAACTGCACTTACATATTACAATCGAATCGACTGGTTGAGCACATTTTATTTTATTTAATATGTCATATATTGATGATCTAACGTAAACAACAAGTTCTGTGGTACATTCAACGTCACAGCACGCGTATATGCTAGATAATCAGTAAACGGTTGATACCGTTAGAAAATCTTGTTTGTTGGCATCATTTTTATTTGCTTTCTTTGCTTTTTCATATTCTTTTTTAAGCATAATCTCTATAATTCAAAATGGATTTGTATGCGTTCAAGAGACTTTGGGTGCAAAACTTTAAATATATTTGAATGAATCTCGCTATTCAAATGAATAGGTTAGCAGCTCTTCAGGTCTGTTCTTCGTTTTATTCTAATGATGATAAACCAGTTTTAGCGGCTTATCATCATAACTATATCCACAATTCTTATATTCAATTGGATCTTATAGCATTTTACCGGTTCACATTTTCTTTTTCATCGATAGCAACCGTGGAGCGCATTTTTTCTCTCTTATTAATTCATTTTTTTTTTTCATTCTCAGATGCATTCAAAACAACTATTGGAATGAATTGAATTAGGCGCGATATAAATTTGAATGTTTTTAAGCATTCATATGAATATATTTTGAACTAATCAAAAAACATCTTCGCGACACGATTAATGTGAGAAAAATTGAGAATCGCCTTGGAATGTTTATTGACATCATTCTTGCTTGAGTATCAAACAACATTCCATACATGGAAATTCGATAAGTTTTGGGAATATTCGCATGATTTTATTGAACACAATGAAATTTCTCAACTTTTTAATTGGTTTTTTTTTACCAAATTGATGAATTCGATAATTGGCATAACGACCAATTTTCCATCAATGTTGCAGCCGTTGGTAATTATTTGTTGATTGTGGTTACGTCACATTTCAATAAATCAATTAAAATACTTTTCATACGTACATACTCTCAATTTAATATATGAATGCGCAGAAGCATTTATCAGCCACGAATTTCGAAAGTGTTATTTTGTATGAATGTAAGGTTTCATCATCTTAATCACAACTGATTGCTGCCGTGAATGAGATGATCCAATGACGTTTTTCCTTTGCCTCTAACAACGACTGTATTTCACAGTTACGTGATTAGATTATTTCATTTTTGTCTAGTTTTTTCGACGAAAATCGATTAACACCTGGACACGAGGAACCAAAAAAGCACATCATATCGAATATTCGCTTTTGTAAACACTTGACAAACATTCAAAATGAACACAAAGCCAGCCCATACTCATTTGGTTACCCGACTGACTTTAACAATCTCCAACATCTGGTTATTTAAATCACAGAGTGGGTCAGTTAAGCCACATTAAGTACCGTATTCGTTAGCATTTCGGTTCAGCTATTATTATTGTTTGTATCTTCATCATTTTTTTGCTCGTCTTAAATTGAATTCTGCAAACAGGTTTCTCTTCATCTGTTGAGCAAAAAAAATGACGATGATGTTTTTGTTGATGCATATTATTTTGTACTTTTCGTACACAAAAGACACGCAAACTAAATGAACAGAATTATCATTTTTGCGCGGTCCAAATAATTACGATTCAGTTTACTGCCGCGGGCAACTTATCTTTCGTTGAATAAGTTGTTCGTATGTACATATTGTCTAACGCTCAAGTGCGCACAACCATTTCTTTTAGTGCTTTGGGATTTCACATTTGTTCAAAGTAGAAAATTATTTTTAAAAAACCGCTCATTTCACTGTCCACAGACTGTGGTGTGTGCTCGCATCGTGTGTGCTAATTTTAAATTGTTTATTATAATTTGCTCTTTCTGCTGGTCTCAACAAATGTTAATTTGTGCTTTTCTTTTAACCTCTGTTTCTTTTCCGTTCAACGCCGTCGAGATTGGTCGTTTTTTTGATCATTTTCTATGTGCGTGTATTCACTTTTACTAGTTCGGTATGATTCCATCTTGAAATTTTCTCTTGTCAACTACATTTCATCACACCGAACGCAGAAAGATCTAGTGAAATGAGAAAATAATGAATAATATCATAATTTTGTTGAAGAAACCCCAATTGTATTTGACCATGATTTGGCTATTGATTGAGACTCTCAGTTTGAGAGTGAAAAGTGGAAAGCACAAGAAAATGAAGAGAAATGTGTTGTAGAAGAACTTTCCATTTTCATTGCTTATTGATTTACAAATTCAAATGATTAGTTTTCTTTGATTACAATTTTTTTTGGTCATCCAACAATTAGAAGCAATTGGTACCATCGTTTTGGCATAAAACCACACTAAATATATAATTCTGAATTATGCATATTTCTGAATTAAAACCCTGATGACGAGTCGGTAACGATTAAGATAAAAGTCTTAACACAATTATATCAGATCAATTGGTTTACATTTTTAAGGCGATAACAAAATGCGCAACAAACCAAATTTTTGTGTTTGTGCAATTCCATTTCAGTGGCTATTTACTTGATAAGACGTGCCACACTTGGTTTCAACATTTAAATCCGCAATGAAAACACATTTAGGTCTTTTGCCTTACTTCATTAAATCCCCCTCAAAAATGCCAGTGCTTTGTTTGCCGATAAATAGAGAAAAAATCTACATCAAAAAATCCCTTCTGTTCCTTTCTATTTTTTTTATTTAAATCGGAGTAATTCTTGGTTTTCGAGTAAATACTGCTGTGGTCGCATTTGAAGTTAATCTCTGATGGGCTTTTAAACATTATTCCAGCCAGTTGCATCATCATTTGGCTCAGTACGAAAGATTCATTCATTTGGTAATTTTACCCTAGCGAAATAAAGGAAAAATTATGTGCGATTATTCCACTATGATTATGTATATATTTTCTGTGTATCTTATGCGACGAAGTTCGTTCTGGTTTTTCTCGTACTTTTTTTTGATTTCTATGTTTTTCTCTTCCGTTTTTATTTGGCTTTCGATGTAATTTTTTCGCTCGGCAAACAGAACCAAATAAACATTTATTCTGTATATCAAATTGGCCAAAAAGAATATACCGAGAAAAAAATATGAACATTCAAATATACACACTACGATTGGCAAAAGAAAAGAAATGAGTAAGAAAGAAAATCAAAGAGATAGAGGAGAATTGCACGGTGCGAGCAGCATAAGAATTCCCTTAAATCCGTGCTCCAAATAAGAAATAATGTTATCAAAATTATATTAATAAAATCAAAATTATCGGATTGAGAAGGTTACAAGCAAAATGTTTTGTGCATTTCATTTGCTGTGGTAACTATTGTCTGCTATTGCGTTCAGTTAATGGCAGCTTTGAGACATTTCTCCAAACATCGTAACCATTTACAGCTGTTGTGCAGCTATAGCTACAGCTATTATTTGCAATTCTCATATCGTTGAACAAGTGTCCTATTTATCAGATTCAGTGAGAAAATTTCTGTATCTAGAGACAAACTTTGTGCTTTAAGCTACTTCTATGCAATGTGGATTGATAAAGTTGCATGTTTTCATATTTAAAAGTTCTAATGTCGTTGTAATGAAGACAAAAGCAAATTTTTGTTTTATGTTTATAATTTTATTCTCATCTTATTAGGGGTAAAAGTATCTTTCCCCCATATCAACATTAACATTAAGTCTACTTAAACGGTGAAGTGCACGAAAATGCACTTGTGATTGCGTTGCTGGCATGCATGCATCACATAGTAGCAAAACAAACAAAGTATATACAGAGAAAAAAAAGAATTTGAAAGAACCTATTCCTTTCACAATGAAACTACACTTAAACCCCACCGGATATGATTTCTCTCCCTCTCTCTCTCTCTCTCTCTCTCTCTCTTTCTCTCTCTTTCTCTCTCGCTATTTTGTGTGTTTAATTCGTCAAAAAGGGGAATTAAAAGAAGAAGGAGGAAGTCACTGCTGGGCATTGACTTGTAAATTCATCGTGCTTTGCATTAAAACAAGAAGAAAAAGTATGGCCATGTTTTCATCTCGTATTGTCTCCGATAAGTTTATTGACAAATATTTGCATAAAAAATGTAACAAGCGCCATGCTCTGCGACTACAATCAACATAATGCAGTCACTGTCATATATTTGGTCCCTTGAACTTCATAATGCACAAGAAAAATGAATCGGTTACGATTCAAATGGTGTTATCATGCTAGTGATAGAAAGCACTACAGACATACAGTGCCGTCAGAAAGTTTGAGACCAAGCAAAAAAATGTCATACAATTTCATACAAATTGACGATTTTTTGGAGCAATATTTAATATATTTCAGAAAGAGCTAGACTCATAATTTTTTGCACACTTATTGTTCTATTTACGGAGAGTAAACTAGTGAAGTTTTACCAAAAAATATCTACGTGCTTAAAAAATATCCGATGTTTGCACTTTCAAGTGTGAAAAGGGATTATTTTATTTACCTCTCCGTAAATAGAACAATAAGTGTGCAAAAAATTATGAGTCTAGCCATTTCCGAAATATATTAAATATTGCTCCAAAAAATCGTCAATTTTTATGAAATTGTATGAAAAAAATGAGCTTGGTCTCAAATTTTCTGACGGCACTGTATATAGAGAGCGAAAGAGAGCGGGCGAGAGAGAATATAACACAAAACTTCATTCAGAAATTTTAATTGATTCACAAATTCAAATTATTTCAGCCATTCCAAGTTTTCTGGCTAGAGATTTAATTTAGTGTTTTGCCAATTCTCTTATTCAAATCAATTCAATCCATATGTCTTCTTCATTTGGATTGCACAATCTAAATTGGATATTATATACATATTCCGAATGAAAGCGGCCAATTCAATTAGTAGGGTGCACTTGCACTCTCTCGACAGATAGACTTTCTCTCTGTAAGATTGAATGTGCAAGTGCATTCAATTGTGTGAATGAGAGAAGATGACAAAAAACCAAATATGGAAAATATGTGGCTCGTTTACAAAGCATAATGAAAAGTAGGCGATGAATGGCTAATATGTGTAGCATATCGTTAAAGGATATTGTCACATTGGTAAAGAGTGTAAATGTGAATTTTTGTTCATAGTGCACTTGTTTATGAGACATTATATGATGTCATTTGTATGACGAGCGAAAGAACGATGACGATGACGCGAAGAATGGATTTGGATATATGCGATGCGCTTGGGCAAAGATTAGTCAAAGCACTATTAATCCGCCAACCCAATTACTCGCCTACAGTGAACAGGTGCCCTAACCATTTCATGCAAACAAAATCCTTTAACGAGCAACTCGAGAAGATTGTACCAAAAAACACAGAAATAAGATATAGAAAAAACGACGCCAAAGTATAAGAGTGGATAAAATGAACGAAAAAAGTCGAGATGAGCTGCATAAAAAGCGAAAGATACGAATTTATGAGAGTCGTTTTGTCATTACTGTATGCAATTTCTATCAAACAACGAATTTTAGTCGTTTTTATTTCTTTCTTTCGTTCGAGTATTAAGTGCGCACATAGAATATTTTCCAGAATTTTGTGGGCACTTACTGCATAACAAAAAGGACGATAATACGATGAAAGCAAACCAAAAAATTATAGAAAACAGAAATAAAGAAGAGAGAAGAGAGAATGGCAACACAATAGTGCTTTAGATGTACCAGAATCATACTCTATAGCCGATATACCAAACATTGCAATGCCGTAGTTTATTGTTTGTAAGTTCACATTGAATACGATGCAGAATGGCATGAGTGGAGTCTGTTTGCTTTAACCATTTCGTCCCAGTTCCTTCGTTATTTTTGTTGCCGTCGTTGTAGTTACAGGCAATGTTTATTATTTAAATTTCCATCTTGTTTGCGTGCCGAACGCTTCTTTCACTTCAATGGAACCAAAGCAGCAATTTTATTACTACACACACCGGAAAGTTTGACGTGTGGCCTTTGTTCGTTGAACAATATCCGAACTAATAGCCGATCTCCTGACGCAATTTGTACAGTTACATGGTTTTAGTATAGTTTTCCTTTTCCTATTCATATTCGCCAACTTTTTCGCATGTTTTCTAATCGTTTTCTCTTGCCTAGTATAGTGTACTTCTTCATTATTTCGAACAAAGAATCTAAGCTCTTCATCATTTCACATGCTTAAATAGAAAATTAATCATGCCCTGGTATGACCAATAATTGATCGATTGGTCACTTCATTAGGCATATTTTTAGTGCATCTTACATCATTCAATTGCATAAATATGTGTAATTTTTTGCGTTAAACTCAAATTTAAGCAGGTAATTACAGTAAATGAGGCGAAAACTTATTTGCAACTCAGCAGAAAAATCTTACCAAAGTTGAAACGGGAGATTACGACAAATATTCACGCCTGCACATATTTACATACATCAATGACAGACATTCTCACCGAGCTCTAGCGCAAGAACCAAAATAAGTACAAAAAAATATGCGAACATTTAATCAATATTAATTACCTTATCGGTATTGGGCAACCGAACACCGAATATGTTCATTTGATTCGCATTTCTACAAATGTGTGTGTGTATTATATATATACTAAATATATGTGTGTAATATACTCTGTGTATGATATTCGCTTATCGATATGTTGAGTGAAACGAATTGTAATCAAGCCAAGAAAATATCTAATTAGTTGGCATAATAAGCCACAGTTGAGCATTTGATAAAATGTTTACCAACGTTCGCGCATGAAACGATGCCAATAGCAATGTATAAAAACACACCAAGAATGAACAGCACCTCGAAAAACAAACAGAAAAAGATCGAAAGAGAGATGAAAATTAAACTAGAATATGTATGTATCATGTAAGACGACGTGGAAGAAACTGAAGACGAAAACGATTGCGAGAAAGAAAGTCAAAAAGACATGCATAAAATGAAGGTGTATCGAAATCAAGTACCATTGTGTGTTTACCGCTTGCTGCTTATCATATATACATCATCTGTGTGCGCTATCATCATAATTTGTACAATAATAACCGATGTGTGTATGATGTTTTATTCGGTTGTATTTTGTATTTCTTTTTCTATTTTTAACTTGACTCTGACAAACATTACGAGTGTGTACATCATCCGTTATGGGATCGCATTTTATAATAAAACTTGATGCGCGCAGCATATTGCCTCTTTGCATCAATTCAAATTGTTCGCTTTATTCGCGATGACGATAGAGAGAGAGAGAGAGAGAGAGAGAGAGAGAGAGAGAGAGAGAGAGGAAGAGGTATGTACGAATCCATGCACACATGTCACGAGCAGGCAATGGCATTGGCAATAATAATCAGATAAAGAGAACGAGTAAATGAGCGACAAATGCCTGATCAACTATATATATATATATTTAGAAAATTCAGTTTGGATATTTCAAAATCCACCAAACAAAAGAAATGCATCCTACAAATGTAACGTTATACTTAACGATTATGGCACACTGTTGACGGTACAATGTCGATAACTGCGGAGCCAGTTCTCGATTTATGTGTATTTGCAGAAAAGAAGAGAGAAAGAGATAAAGGAGAGAAAAAACGAATGAAAAGTCTAAAGCTTTTGCTCGCATAAGCCCCGACTTCTACTCTATTTGTGCCACGCACCATATGAACATAATAATGCAGTGAATATCGTGCTGCTTCAATGTCGCCTCTTTCTTTTATCTTCAATGCGAAAACCGGGTGAATTCGAACACAACGTCAACGAGTTTGGCTGTTGATATGTGCACTTGATACCATTTATGGGTCTAATTTATATTTATCAACGCCAGAACTGAGTCAAAATGTACTGTGTCTGTGTGTTTCTTTTCTTAATATTTTATATTCACCATATAACTTCGGAGGTCAAACTAGTTTTGACGCAATTTTTGCCTATTCACTCCGATACGTAGTATTTTACATATTCTACAATATCTTTCTAATAGAGTTTCTATCTTTAGCTATGCTGTCGTTTCGGAAACATTTGCCGATTTTTACTCACGTAAAAATCATCTCTTGCGTTCAATTTTCTCGATGCCATTTCCCGTTTTCCATTTTATTCATGTTCTGTATGTTTTTCTTCTTCTTTCAGTTAAGTTAAATTCACAAGTGACTTTTCTTACTGTCGTCTTTTTTTACATTTTTCGCTCACAATATGCGCTCGTTGTTGATCTAGCCGAGTGAAATGTGAAATATACCACTATATCATTGAACGTAATAACAGCGGATATAAATGGTAAAACAACCAAACGAGAACTTGAGTTCTACATTTTTTTGTCTTTTTTTATTTTAAGAATATATGTGTATTGAAGGATATTGAACTAAAACTGAAGTAAAGAAAGATGTAAAGAGAAAAAAATATTATTTTTGAAATGAATGTTCCTTTTTGGTTTGACTTGCTTCGTTCGAGGTATTTGTATATGTTGTATATATGTGTGACATGCGTTTAATACTGATGATGATTGCAGAGAATGTGCCGTTTCGATTTATTCCAAACACGTTTTGTTTTACATAAAACGTTATTTAGTGCTAAAGTCATTTTTTATGCTTTTTTTCGCCTCTCCACACCAAATGATGTTCTTAGCTCGTTGCTTAGGTCTTAAAATGTATTTACACTGAAAATGTGTTTTAGGTGGATAAGCAATGATAAAAAATGCGAAAACAAATTGCCGCCATCGATTCACAAGAAAATGCAAAAAGCTTGACGAATAAGAAGTGAGAAACGAAACGGGTGTGAAAAAAAACGTCAAATGAATTGCCACTATTGTGATATATAGCCATCTTGAACGCACCGACAACCGCACTGATGAAGAATAGAAGACCAATAAACCAAGAAAGCTGCCGATTAGAGTTTAACTCTAGACCCCTGAGACAAATGCCAAAGAACAATAACGATGCCGGGTGATATCATTTCGGTAATTGTGTGTGAAATGTTATAGAAGAAAAACCCTAATTGAGGATATCGTTTTTTTTTTTTAAATTCAGTTATTGGATTTTGAACATCGTATATATAGTATATCGAAAGCAAAACGTGATGAAAAAGAAAACCGAGCCAACTTGTGACCTTTTTTCATCGTTCTCTTGAAAAACGAAATCAGGTGTAATTCATTGACCCAATTTTATTGGTATCAATCGCATTTTTACGCGGCATTTTGGTATGAGCTCTTTAAAAAATGAGAACGATATTGGTCTCGGTAATTTGAGAATGTAAAATTTAAATTGGGAATGCGATTCGAAACTTAAACGATAAGAACACAATCCAATCACTAAACGGAAAAACTTTTTAGTTTGAAAAGAAAATAATTTATAATCGAAACGAATAATTACTTTCGTTTGATGTGTACTTTTCAAAACTTTGTATGCTTGTGTTACTCTTTTTTTAGTTATTTAAACGCTATACTCGTCAAATACTTGCAACACCCGTTTCCACTTCAATTAAGAAATTTGACAAATTCAAATTTCACGTGACATTTTAAGAATCTACAAATTCTCCTTCTCTTCTGTTTACCGTACTTCCTCTGATGCAATTATTATTTATTAAACAACGAATATTATTATCGTAATGTAACAATGAAACCAGCACCCAAAAGTCGCATGTAAATACAGTTCATTCATGGCATATGTGCAGCGAGCATTACACGGTTGGAACTATGAACGATGTTGGTTTTTGTGTGCTTAGGTGGTAAACAGCATACACATACTCAGTGTCGTACACACATAATAAATTGTGCTTCATTATTTTGCATGCATTTTAATAATTTCAACGTAAAATTTAGTGAACTAAAACACCATCAATTGCACGCAAACTTCACGCAACATAAGAGAGACTGCATTAAAATGTCAAAGAAATCGCTGGTAGCGTACAAAATCTCAATGTAAACAGAAACCACCCAAGAATTTGGTCTCTCTCTTTCTCGCTTGTTGTTGTTTTCGCGGCGCATAGAATGGTTTTCACCTGTGCGTGTGTGCACTTGAGCTCGTGATTTTCAATTTATTCGCTGCGGATGAGAAGATGCAATTGTGCACTTGCATCTCAAAAATTTCATATAAAATAATTTAATGCGAACACAAACAGAGAAAAATCTAAATTGAATATATACTTATGAGGTAATGACGAAGCGTCCGAAAGCCGTCAATGTATAATTTCTAGATGGCATGCAATTTTCGGTTGCTAAATTTTTCTATGATTCAACGCTACTGTCACTAACAGTCGGCTTTCAAGGCGATCGGATTTTGCGAGCGCCATCTCTGAGTCCCAATGCAAACCAAAGGGAAACTTTACACACTTGGGTATTCGTTTATATATTTGTCAAACATTGATATCTGTCAAAATAAACAACGTAAACAACACGAAGTGAATATTTTTCTGGTGAACTATCGGTATTATTGTGATTATTGCAAATAAAAAAATTAAAAATGATGTTATTTTTTTTTTCAAAAAATCTTTACGCAAATCTGCGATTGCATCTAGAACTGAACACAAGACATGCCAATTACTTGAATCTAATTTTGTTTTACTCTCGATTTTTTTTTTCATCTCTTAGTCAAATCATAAATTTACATTGACATTAATAACATTAATAATGACCAATTTATTTATTTTTTTTTCAACGCTTGTAATGCACCCAATATGAATTTATTTTTTTCAGCAAAAAAAACTCTCTATTTGATTGGCAAACCCGGCAATCCAATACATTATATTCACGGTATTCACGAGAATGAAATTTATTTCCTTTGAAATGGAAAATTTGTAACTCACTGAACTCACTTTTTATTTTGTACGCAAATTCGCTGCGATACTTAAATAACGATGATTTCGATATTCCGATGATAATTTGATGGTGTCACATTTGTCTTTCCGTAATGTCAATGTAAATTTATGATTTGACTAAGAGATTAAAAAAAATCGATAGAAAAACAAAATTAGATTCAAGTAATTAGCATGTCTTGTGTTCAGTTCTCGATGGAATCGCAGATTTGCGTAAAGATTTTTTGAAAAAAAAGAACAACATTTTTAATTTTTTATTTGCAATAATCACAATAATACCGATAGTTCACCAGAAAAATATTCACTTCGTGTTGTTTACGTTGTTTATTTTGACAGATATCAATGTTTGACAAATACATATTTTCTCCACATATCCATCTCTACATGGTCTACAAGGCAAAGCTTCCTCATAACACGAGAACCATATAATATAAAATATTTGTGTGTTTTTTTCAATTTTTTTTATTTATTATAAATTCTATTAATTATTTTCGTTATTATTATTGCAAAACTTATTCAATTTATACAATTTTGCAATTCTATTTGCAAGAAAAAAAAAATGAGAACCTGGCGTGACAGAGATGGCGCTTCTTAAATCGAGTCGCGTTCAAATACATTGTCAATATACAACACAAGTGATACTCGATTCAACGACACCGACTCACTTCGACCAGAAACTGGCAATTTGTTTTCTTTCCATGTTATGCAGCAAGTATGCATTCTATATGCAATACAAACAACTACTATACATAATTTAATATATATTAATTATTGATAGCAACATAAGTTTGACTCCAATTAGAAACTCGGAATTGTTAGTTACATATATATCGCATGTGCATGGACCATTGTTTGTTGTCTCATTTTATTCTAATTAATGAGTATCTCGCCTTTGGAAACATATGTTTTCTCAACTTGTCTCGGAATTATTTTGCCAACTTTTTCCATAAACACTAAGCGGCAAAGATATGTGTATGCAGTGTGATGTTACACACACACAAACACATACATGTGAAGGAAAATGTTTAACAGGACCGAAATTCTTTTATTAAACTAAAAGCGGAATAGTTGTTGATTATGAAAACGAACCACCTCTCTAATAACAGAGCATACGCGCAATGTACAGCTAGAGTACAGAAACAAGAATTTAGAATATGAAAATGATGATAAAATTGAGCTACAAAAAGAGTGAACAACGATTATGTGATATGGGTAAGAAAGAAAGAAATTGCGTTTGCGTAGTTCCGTAAGTGCATTGGGCTTGAGTGGATCTAAAATGGAATGCACATGGAATAACGATAGAAAAAAGAATCTAGTTCGGGCGTAAGAACGTTTGTTTGTTCTATGATTTAAATCGTGTAAGGAATAATAGTAATGTGCAGCGCGCACTCATTTTAAAAATTATTTCTATTAATTCAATACATATTGTTAAATTGTATGGTCTTCGGTAATAATTTCCACATTACATACATTTTCATCATTAATTTAATTTTATTATTTGTTTTCCATTTATATTTGCTTGTAGTTCTTTTTTCCATAATTTCTTTTTATTCGCGTCGTCATCGTACCGTCACCCGATGCAAGCATTATTATTATTATTTTCTTTGCCGTGTACATGCTCACTTGTTCTTCTTCGGTAGTTGAACAAATGCATATTCGATAAGGTTTTGCATGTAATAAGTGAGAAAAAGAGAGCGACACCGAGTATGAGTATGGATTTGTTTGGCAAAAGGCGCAAATTGTTGCGAATAAAGCGTTCGGTGTATATTGGTTGTTGACGATGGTACTGGTGGTTTTGGCGGTGGAAATGAGTCAGAAACATGAATGTGAAACATAGCAAGCGTGTGTAAATTTTAATAGCTGCAATAGAATAAGAAATTCCGGGAACGAAAGAGGTGAAAATAGAGAAAAAATATATGGTAAGGCAACCCATGCTCTTATGCATAATGCAAACGAATAGATGCGATGTGTTCGATTAAATGTTTATACACATATGAACGAATGTAAAAACATGATATTTGGAGTTGCTTCCATAGACCGTGAGTAGATTGAACACTGCAAATGGATAGATGTGGCAAATCTAGTAAATATAACGGTAAACATGCATTACTAGTTAAACCTCGGCAATTCAGCTGTGCCTTTTACTCACACGTGTACAACACATACACAAACAACACATCGATTTCATGGCACAAATACACAAACAAACAGTGACGTCGTTTATTTTATGTATCAATGGCAAGTTGGCTTCATTTTGTTTCATCTCTTCTCTATAATTTCTGGTATAGTTGTTCACAGTTTCGGCCCTGATGCAACGCCAAAGGAATTCAGTGGTGTAGACAAGTTGTGTGTTGATAACGTTCGCCAGTGTAAGGCTTCTAAATGTTTTCAATGTATATGTCAGCGCGCGTACGCGCACCATTTGTTGAAGTAATGATGCTGTTGTTCTTTGGTGAAGTAAAATATTGATAAAAGCATAATGTTAACTAATGGCATTCACGTTGCCTTTTGCAAGTTCAACGTTTTTCATTTATGGTCAGTGTTACATAGTTCCGATAAAAACAAGTCGACTGTACAAAGCGAATGATACGCTTGAATCGCTACCATCAGTCAACGGATGAAACCAAGGGGGATGTCACAAAGAACGTACTAGAATTACATCATTCGAAATAGGTCGAAATAGGTTGGAATAGTTTGGAATTAGTGGTTATGTAAATGTAAACAAATACGCCGATATGGTGACAGAAACATTGAGCTTTCAATTAGCAGAAAGTGCAGGCAAAAGCAAATAAAATAAATTAAACAAACACATCTCAAACTAAATAAGAGAGAAAGAAACAATTTTTCCTCATCAAACCACATCGTTGGCACAGTTTTTTGTTTCTACCATCGTAAACAAGAAAGGGAGATAGAGAGTATAGAAAATACATTTTTCACCAAATTATTTAGTTCGGTCCAGCCGGTGTATATTTGTATGAGATTGGAGACTTTTTTTTTGCGAATCTCGCTAATGAGCGCCATCTGATTTTAGTGTGAATTAGATGCAAAAACTGAATTTAATTCTGTAGCATTGAAATGAAAAAGTGAAAAAACAACAACAATAGCACGGCCACACAGAGCTGTACATCTATGCGTGCTGATGCATACATACACATATACGCTTTCTTCATTCTTTCATTCCATTGCTATACGTATCTCACTGGTCAACAGATCTATGTAGCCATGTTACTGTTGTTGTTTTTTTTCTCTTTTTCGATTCAATTCATTGTAACTAAATTGAGTTCAACTATGGAATACAAGATGGCACAGATGAGGGGAATTCGCATTTTGTCTCTTCATAGGCTTAGCCGGTTGGTTCGGTCTAAGTTCGGTCGATTTTCGATTACGATTTAACATTGACAGCCAAACATTTAGTGCGTCAGGAATATTCCATGATAATATTGACAGCAATTTAAAAAACGTGACATAAGTCACTGACAAAGCCCACAGTTTATCTATTTTATTTCCATCCATCTATTTTTGAAACGATATTGCATTATTGCGACACATAGTCTGATCAAATTGTAGCCAAAAGTATGTGTTTTTTTTTCTTTATTCAAAGACGAAAAAGAGTTGTTTGTATTCGTATTGTGTAAGTATATATCTGTTGTTTTGTGCTTCAATGCCATTGTCACTGTCAGATTTGTTGAATCGAAAACCACAATACAGGCCAAAACGATATAATATTCTAGTGGTCCATAGTGTGTATACTACTGAGATATAGAATTTTAATTAAATTTTTATGCTCAAATCCGCTTACGCAATAAGCGGTTTTGGTTCAAGAAAATTGGCTGTACACGATTTTTCGTGTGTATGCACAGCATGGACAATATTTTTCAACATTTCAATTTCATAAGCAGTTTTTGCGATCACAATACATATAATACATAATCGTTTTCCCGACCAAATCATAATACATTCGATATAGAAATAAATATTTAATTTTCATTGAATGTCTGCACAAATTCATTCTTTCCAAACAAAAACGTAATAAAACAAAAACAAATATATTGGGCTTGATTGCACCATTAAGATTATGCATCGCTTTATTCTCAACGAGGTAATATCATCATCATTGCAAAACCATTAAAACATGCCAAACCAATGCATACACAAATAATACCAGAAATGAGAATATTTTTCAATAAAATGATGCTGAATTTTACATTTTCGCTCATATATATTAGAGTAATTAAGTGTGGGTAATGACGAATAAACAAACCGATTCGGCTACTTAACGTACCATACTACTGTGAAGAGAGCTGTAGAATTTTACATTTCAAATTGAATGTGCAATAACGGTCAATCCGATTTCATCGTACACATACACTCTCATATAGGCGCTTCTCATGCGTTTCGCTTCTACCAGCAAATTGAACGAACGATATGAATTTCCTATGCAATGTGGCGCTGCTGCTGATACATTACGCGCTTTTCCGCTTTTACATTTATTTATGCGAGATTGAGCCTCCGACATTTATTACATACATACATTCGTACATCAACGACAACTAGACCGATGATGAGTTTACAGTCTCGTTTTTTTCTTGAATTTGGTGTATATGTGCAGTAAACCGATCAAATGAAATTTCGATGCGAAATATGCCAGGGTAAACTGAATTACAGTACAAATGATTTGAATGAACTGAAGAGAAGCAAAAAAGCACCAACGAGCAGAACAACCGTTAAATGACTCTAAATTTAGATTTTGAGTTGTACGTGGTTTTTTATTTCGTTTCTGCTGGCTTCATTCCTGTTGTGCATTTTTTTTTTGGTGATGTGGCATTTTTGGTGATGTGGCGGTGGTGCTGATTTCTGTTTCTAGTGCTACTCTGGCCAAAAATTTATTCATCGGTTCCGGCTCATGTTCAGACACATAAATACAAATTAAAATATAGCCGAATGAAATGTGTTAAATGTATTTAGCCATTTTATACTAACTACTGCATGCCAACATCTATAAAATATTTGGACGATTTATATACGAGTGAATTAATGGATGAAATTATTCACATTTTCTCACATAGTTGTTTTTTTTTTTGATAATCAGCGCACACAAATCAACTCATGAACGGTGGAAAAAGAGTTTTCATTATGAACATTTATCTAAACTTTGCTCTATGTGTGGTTTGACACAAATATGATATAATTTTCTATGGGACGATGTAGAATCTGCATTTTTCATGTACACGAATTTCAAAAATTTCTATAATTTATGTAAAATTCTTAATTTGTTTATGTTTTCATCGTGTACAAGCATCGTGTCGTTGAACGATTCATTTGAAAAAAAAAATACAAAAATACAGAATTAAATTATCACGTAAATTTGATTTTGAAAAACAATCCGAAAATATCGTCAGTGTTGCTACAGAAACGCACAAAATTACAGAAATATCTGATTAATTGTTCGAACGAGTGGCTCTAATGATTATTTTCAGTTTGTCCAATGCGATGTGATTAAAAATTCACTTGAAAATTTACTCACGTTCGGTGTATGCATTTGCATACTCATTTTGTATAAGAATGGATACAAAAATGAAACAGTTTAAGTGAAAAGAACTGACAAACTACGAATTTAACCAGCACACATTCCGCTTCAGTTACAGACATTCAGCAGCCATAAAACAATGGGAAAAAGCAATCCCTTATCCAACATGAATAGTGCATTTAAATAAATATGCAAACGACTATCTCATGTACATTAAAATCCGAAAATCTGTTGTCGTACTGCTGTTTATGAGTGGCCGGATTTTTCGTGGATTTTGTTTGTGTTGGATAAACGCAAGTGAGTGATCTCTCTCTAAGTGAGTATATATGTTCCTTCTCTTTCTCTCTGTTTTCGCGAACGATGAGATTTCATTCAAATGGCCCGAAGAAGGTTGTTCTTCAAAAATTAAAACGAAAAACAATTGCCGGAAATCGAGAATAGCATTTTCTAGACTCATTTGGTATTCAGCACTTGTCACATTATTAGCGATGACAAAATTGGAATTGAAACCATAATCTTATTCGACAAGCTATTGTTTCCGTGCGCACACTACAACGACCGAGCCTTATTTTTCTTGTGTCTTTTTGTCTTTGGCACTCATTTTTATTTACTGTTTATGTGTGTGTGTTTTTTTCATTCTCCTTTACTTCACGCCCATATGTCACACTTATATTGGCATACGCGGGAGAAAAAAAAATAAGCGAACATTTTTTTTTGTTCAACTCGTTAGAATTTTTGAACCTAGGGGCTTAATACGGCAAAAAAATTCACAGGAATTCACGTAAATTCACACTTTTGAATCGAGTGGTTATTGTTGAGTTCAGTGAATTCGTGTGAATAGAATGAAATGTGTCAAAGTAATAAAGTGAGGTTATGATAACCGCAATATTTTTTAATTTATTATTTTTTCAATATTTCCGATTGTTTTCGATAGAAAATCGCTCAAAATTGAAAATAAAATTAATTTTTATTAAAAAATTATAAAAAACATTTGCAATTTTGTTACACAAAATATAAATATTGCAGTAATTGCCAGCAGAAACTATTCACCACTATCTCACATATTTGAATGAAATCGCCGTAGAATTCATCGGAATTCATTCGTTTGCTGAAAAATTCAGTTGATTTGGATATTATTATAGAATTCAGTCGTTGAAAATTTTGAATTAAGCCCCTAGTTTTGAACAGGCACAAACTTTGTAATTGAAAAAAGGAATTAATTTATTCGGATGCTTATAACCAAAGGCAAAAATGAATGATACGAAAAATGTTTTAAAGCATTAAAAGAAATTCATTTCTTGACTATTGATATCAAATTATCCCATTATCCATTGAAATACACGCTTTGTACAACTCTCCATTTAAAAGTTACGTATTTCTTCTTCTTCTTTGCATTTGTCATTGTTTTCATCTTCAGTGTCATTATTTCTAGAAATCAACGCCGTAAATCATCAACGCCTAGCAAAGTAAAGATTAGGTAATTCGTTTTACAAACGAGAAGAAGATACATGTATTCATACGCTGCAAGGGGACAAACCCATAAAACAAGAAATAAATGGGTGCACATTACAGAGCTCAGAGAGAATTCGAAAAATTATTTTCGACGCAAACTCCATACTAAAGAAATCAGTTGAAAACGAATAGAATTGTGCGTTTTAGTAAAAAAAAAAGATCGATGGATGTTGTGTTAAATGTTGAATACCAAAATATGCGTCTTCGTGTGTGTATGCGTGCTCGCGAGAACCAACAAACGTTTGTAGCGGCACTCTTATTCATTCGTTTCGTTTAACATTTTTTTGTTCAATGAACTCGAAATGAAATCTTTTGTCTCAATGAGTTAACTTAATTTTTGTGTGTCTGTTGTTAGACTGGTTGTGCGTGTGCGTTTTTGGCGATTAGTTTTTATGAAGTCATCTGAGTGTCGACGTTAATACAACAATTCATCTTCAGAATATTTTTATTTTCCAGCACTTTTCTTATTTTTTTCTCACTTGTAATCTTTATTTTTCCACTCCTTTTCACCATGGCAAGCCAACTGCTTCGTTCATTTTCATTTGGACTTTTTTGATTTTTACAAGTCATAATACGTCGCATTACCGAATTCATAATAATACATAACAAACATAAACAGTGTTAATGTGTAAGAAACGATGAAACATATTTTCTGTTCAGCTGTTTATCATTTCGGCCAGCCAGCCGTGTTCCAATCTCAAAATCCATGCGATAAACAGAGAAGAATATGAATAAATATTTGCCCTTTATTTTCGTTGTCTTTCATTCTACATATATCTCTCGTTTGCCATTAGAAGAATTTCTATTATTATTCCGTGATTGTTTGTCGCATATATATTGTCATTCATTTCTCTAATGGTGCCAGCAATTCACTTCAAATACCAAATGAACGCGGCGATATTTTGAATATTAATCGAATGTAATAATTTCTTTTAAAAATGCGATATAATTCAAATAGCACGGGGATAAGACAATGATACAAGAAGAATACGTGAAGAATTCAAAGAAATTATGAGAGAAGTGAGTGTGTGTATTTCGATGAAAAAAGAAATTTATAACGGTAATTTAGTGATTTGGAATGCGAATGTTTACGAACACGTTATATGATTGAATGGTTAGTATTTGCAAAATGTGGTGATGAATACGACAAAGATATGATGTCCAATTGAGTCACTTGGCATTTTTCCGCTTAACATTGTACATGGAATGTGAGTCAATTGTATGCATGGAAAAGAAAGGAGGAACAAGTGCTTGTTTGGAATTTTATGATTTTTCAATGATTTATCAGGCAAAAATATAATCAATCACTTCCATATTGAATTAAACCGTATTACCGTTCTGGAGATTATTGACAATGATCAATTCTTTCAAATCCTAATCTCTTGAAAACAATAATTTTAAAATAAATCTCACACTTGAGATTTGTAACAATTTATATTTTTTAATTGTAATCAATTCACTATTTTCCGTTCTATTTTCAATAGATGTGTACCAATGAATACATGTATGTATGTGATGTGTGCACTTTGAGAAGCCGGGTAATAATAATACGTGTGCACTGTGAATGTGTTTATTACGAAGGTGTTTTATGCAACTCTCATCGGTGAGAACCATTTGTATAAACCCGCATTCAAAACGCAACGCATTTTCATTTAAAACTGTACGTTTGAAATGAACTCTACGAGAACTTAAACACTGAACTATACATAAACCAGAACCTATGTAATATACACACACAAAACTGTTGAAGCATTGTTTTGGATTTTTTTTTGCCTGCAAAAATAAAATGAAATTTTTAATTGTTTTTGTTCATTACCTTCTTAGCACCGGGTATATGCAATATGAAGTGGCTGAGTTCTCACGTGTAGCAATTATCCGAGTTCAGCAATTCAGTTATTTATTTTTATTAAATGCATTTACGTGGTTTTTTTCCTCGTGTCGTTTTAATATGTTTTTTTTTTTTAAGATTTTAAGCGCCCTTTTTTCTCTCATTAAATGTATCTTTTGAACTTTTGTAGCGTTAAATTACAAATCGGGCAACAGAACCAAAAAAAACCAATAACGTAACAGAACCGAAAAACAAATTATAAAATTAAAGAAAAACAATCACGTTCAAAAAAATATACGCTTAAATGTACAAAAGAACTAAAGTAAATAGAATTTGTTTTTTGTTGCGTTGCAGCGGAATAACGATACCAAACAAAAAAGTCACAACACACGCGTTGAATATACAATCAAAAGCATAGTTAGTTTGAAACCACTTTCGTCAAGATTTTTCAAAACGTCCATTTGCATTTGGTCTCTCTTTTTTGTTCTTGATGTTGACTGTCTGTTTTATGTTTGTTCTCTTTGCTTCTCGAGTTAAATAACCGATAAAAACAAAATTTTATACGAAACGTTTCTTACACAATTCAAAAATGC
Organism: Contarinia nasturtii; assembly: GCF_009176525.2. Classification (NCBI taxonomy): domain Eukaryota; kingdom Metazoa; phylum Arthropoda; class Insecta; order Diptera; family Cecidomyiidae; genus Contarinia; species Contarinia nasturtii. The sequence continues at coordinate 4,266,714 of NW_022197577.1, forward strand.
TACAGTGTACAGTGACGATTATAATCCAAAGCGATCGGTTTAGATATGTGAGTATTTGTGTTGATTTTATAATTTGATTTTATACTTTTGTCTCGCCGGATTTAAATCCGTGTGGCTGAGAGGAAAAACAAATCCAATCAGTTAAAATATGTGATGCTTAGAAATATGTACCAGAGCTTTCTTTATATTTTGTAAAAACACAAAAATATTGCCGCAAAAATACTTCTGTCAACTCAAAATAAAAACAAAAACACAGAGACAAAAAAACTTCCAAAGCACAGCTTCTCCTTTTTTTTAAGTAAAAAAAACTAAAGCATAAGAAAACCAACTGAACGGTAATGGTTATGAGCGTTTATCGTTTTATTCTGCATGAAGTGAATGTAACAAAAAGTAATACACAAAGTGAAAAAAAGAACACACACGTTTTAAAGTGAATAATATTTCTGTTGTGTCGAAAAGACGACGATGTTGATGGCGAAAGAAAATCGGTTGCGTGCTTCGCGCTCAAACATTCACAGGTGACTAAAGTTAAAAGCGGCTAAGACTTGCATCACAAGCACCATTCTCATCGTGTGTATACTATAATCCACATTCAGAGAGCGAATGGTATGGTAGCAACAGCGGCAGCAGCAAGCATGCACAACATCAACAACAACATCTATCAGCGTGACGACGATGACGGCAACGTATGTATTCGATAGAAGTGGAGTGCTTCGTCGGCTCGAAGAGAAAGAGTGTTTCGGCTTTCTGCACGAAGAATAAGACTCGCAACGAAGAGGAAGAAAACAAACAGAAAAAAAGTCGAAAACATGAAGAGAGAATGAATAAAAATAAATAAGAGAAATAACAACAACCAGCACCAGTAGCACATACAAGACGCAAGCTGCTTTAACACCAATACATTTGTATGTACCGTATTTCACTCACAACTAAAATTTACAGAGATACCACATACGCGCTTGATGATCAACTTGTAACCCGAAAAGCATATGAAATAAAATTCACAAGTGGCACGTAGTATCAAGCAGAAGAAGAGAATGTTCTTGGTGAGCGTGAACGCGCGTTCCTAAAAGAAAAAAAGAAATGTTCTGCTGCAATGCAAAGAATAAGCGTAGATTGAAAAATAAAATAAAATAATACAGAAACAGATTCGATGAGGATGACGACCGTTTGAAAGCGAATATGGAGAAAATTATTCGATTCGCGTGTGTTTTAACAATACTAATTTTTAAGCGAATATTTACTTGCATTGTATCATCGAACTGTCGATGCTTTGCATTATAAAAGAATTTCGATTCCGCTTCGACAACCCACGCATTGCCTCAAGATACTGATCATCTCATTCGCTGATTTTTCATTCTCTCTCGCGATATTATAATATACTAAAAACCAATACGACTACACTTCATTTGATTTGTTCATTCGTTCATTTAGTTGGTCGCTCACTCGCCTGCACGTACAACCTATCAAATTACAAATACATTTTCAATGAACAGTTCAACAATTTAACGAATTTTCTGAACATTCGCATCGATTTCAATTATATCAATCATTTCACACTTAATTCCCTTGTCACGCTTTAAAATTGCATAAATTCCAATAAATCACTATTACAAAAAAAGGGAGCAGAGTAAAATACAGACATACACACACATGCACACCGAACGAGATTGCATTTCGAATGAAGAGAGAAAATTTTGTGAATTATTATATAAATAATAGAATTAAGTTGTAATTTTGAACTCTCGGCACACAGATCGTTCTGAAAAGTGATATTGGCTGCTTTTGCATCGTAAATCTCTATCTCTATCCTCCTCACTCACTCACTCGCTGTATCGAACTTATGTGATGAAGAATGGTATGTGCAGCACACGCATGTATCGATTTCACACAATTCCAATTGAAATTGTTAAAAAATAATTTATACACGCTCACACTCAATATTCAATAATATCCAATATGATATGGTAAATCGTGTTAAAACTCTCTTAATAAGTACGTGTATTTGATTTGGTGGGCTCATAAATAGCGATTGAGATTGTGCCGTTCGCTTTTCGTTTGAGCATCTAGCTCACAAGATTGAGCATGCATGCATTGATAAAGATGGTTGTGTACAACATTCTAAATCTATTTATCTGTTCACAAACACATCGTCATCGTATTGCTCGTGTTCAGTTGTTCAGTCAATGAAATTTCACCGAGGAAAATCCTATAACACCCGAAACCCAGTGCAAGTCTTTGTTTTTGCTTTTCAAGCTCGATGGGTAAAGAGTTGAAGCGCATAAGAATCAAACTGAGCTGAAAATGAACGGCGAAAAAAAGTAAGAAAGAAATGAGCACGCAATGATGAGGATTGAAGAATAATAATATTGAAGCGATTTTTCTGCAATTTTTGTGTTTCCGTTTTTACTTTTATGTTTTGAGGATCAGACAAAAAGACTAGAAAAACTCGAGCAATAATGCTTAAGATTTTTTTCTTATTCTATCAGCGAGCTGTATCGAATTTTTTTTATTTTATTTATGGTTATATGACACGAAGAAACACAGTAAAAACGAACTGAGAAAATTGATGAAAATGGCTGGTCTAAACAATAAAGAACAATTTCAGTTCGATTCGGTTGGTGTATTTTACTTTTCTTTGGTCATGTACCGCGCGCATCGAGCTATGGGTCGTATCACAACACACATTTGTTGTTGCCGTTGTTTTTCGTATTTGTGCACATAATTCGAATATATCTAGCCCATCGAATTACTGCACGTTTCCAAAATCGCAACAACGAACATCTTTCCGACCCATTTGCAATGCGTCACATACAAAGCACAAAATATAAATTGGTAAATAAATGCGATGGAATTACCATGACCATCAGTGTATTTTCTAAGAAATACTCATATGGAATACAGTCGAACATAACACGAACACAAAATGGTTCTGATAGCCTGCGCGCGATATTTAGCTAGGCCAGCCATCACATATCAACTCTCAGATATATCTATCTATTTTATGTATTTTTTATATCTTAGTACATTTATTTGTTCATGTTGTTGTCTTTTCAACTAAAATTCTTCTTCTCCTTCTTCTTCTTTGTGTGCGCTGAGATAGAGAGCTAAATTCATGCATACACTCACACATAGTTAGTGTGGAAATATAAGAGAAATAGAAAGACAGAAGATGCACTGCACGAAATCCAGCGAATGACTTGAGCGCATGAAATGTGCATTTGCTGTGAAAACGAAACGTAAATGGAACTAGTATAATGGGTAATGCTTTTATATCGTTGTGCCTGAGTTTTCTTCATTTGATTTTTTTTTCGTGTATATGCATTGTAGTTTAAGTCTTTTACGTTACATTCTTGATTCGTTCCATTTGCTACAAGCTATTTGTGTTGGACCTTTCACATATCCATGCAATATTCAAGATGATCTGCCATTTTTGCCTTTTTATACGGTGATATCTATAAATTCCGTATCACAAGACACACACTTCTGATACCGTGCATACGCCATCAGATTGTCTCTTTTCAGCACACTCTCTGTCACTATCACTCTTTCATATTATTTGCTGAGTCCTTTCAAAAAACTACACAGACACCGTACATACCGTAATTATTTTTCAAATATACCGCACAATAAGTGCGGTTACTTTGCTATGTTATCATATTTTATTGTCCAACATCAACACGTTCCTTTTTTTGCTCTCTTTCTTTTTTTTGTACTTATGCCGCTTACTGTTATCGTCATTACTTGCTTCGATGGTATCATAAAGAGCGCGGCGCTGAGCCTGATATATGGACAACGTGCTAAAAATATCACGCACACAATAACTGCTTGCATGTAAGCGAGAACGAGAAATTAAGAGGTATGGGGTAATGGAATGTGATCGAGAACAAAGTGAATAGATTTAACTCTCACAAAATAATCAGACTATCCAACATTTTTCTATGCGATTTCCCAATGCTAGATCCATCGACCGAACATATGCTTTTTCTGGCGAGAAATGCAGTGCATGTGTGTGTGGTGATGTTTCGTGTGTCAGTGCTTAAATTGCATTCCATATCTTGTTATTATACTATATAAACATAGCTGGCTATATATAAATATTGTAAGCGTATGGTTCAAACGATAGCATATTATAATCTCATAAAATTCGTTATGTTCCCATACATTTGTTTGCTCTCTCTTTCTCATTTTCTCTCACTCTAGTCCTCTGTTCCATTCGTTGTTGATGTCGTAATCGAGTGTGAGTGAGTGAGGAAGCGCCAGGGTTATGGTTGTCTAAAGTGGAATAAAATACAAATTATGCATGTGTTGGGTAGATTTTGTGTATGAAACCGCCTTTAACCCTGTTTTTTTTAAATATATTTTTTGTATTGAATTCATTGCGACTTTGTTACACTATCGGTCGCTCAGGTTTTTGTTTGCATCCCGTTGTTGTGGTAGTTTGTTTTTATCCCGCCTACACTTTCATCCGACAGCAAACAAATAACTGCAGCGACTATCAACGTTGCCATCAAGGACAAAATAGGTGAGAAGTGAAAAAAAGTCTCGTGTCAGCTTAAATCTGGACTTTATCTCCGAAAGCAATTCCCGTTTCTATTTTACGGAAAATAAACTGTTGAGCTTAAAACCGAAGAAAACGAGAGGTGAGAGATTAAAAACAGCTCATTCCAGAAAGGCCACAGTCACCAGCGATTACATTATCATAGTTCTCATCCTCACCGAGTATTTGTCTATTTACCGTTCCGCGTGCCGTTCTGAATGCCATTTAGTTCGATACTTACAACTTATAGCGACACATTACTCAAGCTATTTGCAAATATTCTAATGGTCAAAGCTATTCCAATCGCATCAAATGCTTCGAATTTGGATTTACAATCTATTTTGACATACATTCCCATTTGGTTTAGCTGAAATCCAATGAAAAAAAAATTATTACTGAAAATACATTGCGTACTAAATTCGTTTTGGACATTTACCAAAGGCTTCGCGATATTTCCGACATGCATAGAATGAAGAAAAAAATAGAGACACAAAATTAGTGTGAGTTTGTGAGGGAGGAAGTTCAAAGAAAAAGTCAAGTAATCGGGTTACGCTTGTGCACTTTCGATTATTTACAAATAACGATATCTACATATAAGTCGACTGTTGGACAGTGGGAACATTGCATACACAAATCCATTCTTGAAGTCAGCCCATGAATAATACAAGTAACAATGTAATCCATTGGACCGAGTCCGGTATAATCAGCATTCGAAAATTCCATTGAGAGAAAGAGAGAGCGTGATGTGGAATTTCAGTTTCGTTAAATTGCATCTGAACACTATGTTTGTTTGTTCTTTGTCCAATGAACGTATACAATGTGTGTGTTTGTATCTATATGGTTGTCTTGGTTTTAGTGCAAATGACAAAATTGTTTATTTCAATGCCGATGTCGTTACAATTGTCCCATTTTGAGAGCGCGCAAAACACATTCTCTAATTGAATCAAGCCATTGAATCGAAATAACTAAATCTATAAGAATTTGAAGAAAAATTTCGGTTAGGTTATCGTCATTGTGCCCCGAATAAAGAGCAATACACATTTTCAAAGCTCAACAAACATTACTACTGCAGCACGAGATTAGAATATAGTGTATATATGTATTGTGAAGCAATAAATCCCATTGCAGCAACATTCGAAATATAAATTGCACGTATCCCCTTGCCGAAAACGTACACCCTTTATGTGAAACATGTTAAATCTTTCTCTCTCTCTCATTTTTTTTTTTTTTTGTTCTTAAAGTAAGTGTCAGTGAAAATGGCTTTATTGTTTTGTCAGTACGCCGCGCAAATCCACACAAACATGCCTTTTATAGTAAATCGAAAAACAATGCACAACATTAGTGCCATGTTTATGCTATCAACGCATGAATTGAATGCCAAAATGGAACGATAATGGATGAGAAAGAGAGCATACCCAAATTAAATACATCTTAAACAAAAATCCACTTTTACCAAACGGCATGTTCACAGGAATTTCATTATGGCTTAAATTTAAAGTTGTGCACGTTATTTGAAAGATTCTTTAAATTGTGGCTATGCACAATTCAAGTAAAATCCTTTAAAAATCAACAGATTTTATGGTATTGTCATTGCCAATGTTGTTATTTTGCATTTAACATTTACTACTTTAAAACAGTTAATTTAAACTTAGAATCGTAATTTATCAATTTAAATAGTTTTTTGCCAAGTAAGTTCACTATCATACATAGGCAAGGGGGGGTAAACTTTTCATATTTCTGGTTTGATTTTTTTGTAGCACGAAATTCCAAAAGGGGTAACATTCCTAGGGTAATTTTGGGCGCTCTATCGATTTGCATCATAAATTTTTTCTAGGGTACTTTTCAGTCCTCTATCGATTGGCACCATTGGTTTTGACTCCCTCTCGTACCTCTCCCTCCTAGGGGGTGCTCCGGTTTGACTCTTCGGACCCATATTTAAGGTGAGTGGGAAAACACCCATGACGGTATCCATATTCATTAGGGTGGCCCAAATCCCTCATACATGTTGGATCATTGCTCCTAAGTGCTTAAAATAAATTATAGGCCAAAACTAGCCAACTTGCATCATTAGATAGAAAAAAATAATTTGGACCGGCTGGCTAAAATTGTAGTAAAAATGTCATTTTTTGGGTTATTTTTCGACTTTCGAACGAAAAAAATTCTATGAAACAGATATTTTAGCAATCGTATGCACCATGCTGGGTACTTTACTGGTAAGACATAGTGGGACAAAAACTATTTATCACGTTGAAGTTTGTCTTCTTGTTGTTGTTTTTTGTTCTTAGTTTGATGCAATTTTCTCTTGGCTGCAATAGAAAGTGTCTGTAAAACTTAATTTTATCGTTTTTGACTGAAAAATCCCAAAACCAAACTGACAATACCAAAGAGTGAAAGTCGAAAAACATTCTTATCACTCTTTAAACAATCGATACACGAAAATCTCCTACTCATATCACATCTACGGACCACGAAAAAAGCGGAATATTTTGTTGTAATGCACTGTTACTCTGGCATGCGCGTGCTTGCCTCCAAAAATTTGTTCATGTTACTTGAATGTGATTCTTTTCGTTTCCTGGATCGCATTTTTGCATTAGAGAAATAGTATAAAATTGAATGCAAACACAATGGTAATGCGATGAATGAATGAACAGAGAAAATGGAAATTCTTTCTGTGTCATTCTATCTCGAATGATTTTGTTGTTACCATTCGGTAAATATGTGTAATGTTTTGTGAGCAAACGAGGTTTTCAATGATCACAACACATTCAAAATAACATCAACGTAGACATCAGTGAAGAAGGATGGTGAAAAAACAATTCACAGAGAAATATAATAAGTTTTTGTGCGCCATTAAAATATTTGTTTGTCCTTTTATCAAAAATATAGATAAAAACTATGTCAACCAATTTGATACGCAATATTGACGTGCAAACATAGCAACAAAGTGAACATCTTCAATATTTTAGTTCGAATAATAACAACACGAACAGAATTCTGTCGCTCAGTTTCAACACTGACTTTGTATTAAAATCCTCTAACGGAATTTCAGCACATAGAATATACTGCTAAAATTGAAGATATTTATAAGGAAATGCGTACGAAAACGAATAAGGAACATTTGGGGTTCAGTGGAGATTTCGATATGTATAATTTCCTTGTGTCTATAAGATCTCTAATACAGTAGCTTTTTTATATGAAATCTGTCACACTAACGCCCTCACTCTATCTTTTGGCGAACTAAACAGAATAAAGTTTAATATAAAAGTAAAGTCTCCATCAGGATATTTTATACAGCCGGTGTCAAGATCAATAAAACTGTTAATAGAATCTGCCATTTTTACGCAATTTTGCGATGTGATTGCCAGATTAAGAATATAAATAAAATAAATGAACGGAATAAACGAACTTAACAGAACAGAATAATTCGCACGAGTGTATGACAAGTATGTAAGAGAACAATAACATTACGTTTTGTATCTATCTGTCAAATGTCACACTCACACTTATGAGTTTACGTATGGAGATTTTAACAAAATCATTTCTACAAGATCTACACACTCTACACCCGAGGCTTTTTAAGTTAAATTAAAACGCATATAAATTTATGTTTTTTTTAAATAGAAATTATCTAATGCTAATTGTGCTAACTTCACTTTCAAAACAAAAAAATGAAACAATTTATTAAATTATTTTTCAACAATTTTTGGAATAACATATGCGCTCATTCTCAAACTTGTGAAATAATATCCCATTCTATATATAGATGGCACTGTCTATACGAAGTTCGGCAAACAAAGCATTACGCTTATTGAGCGCATTACACCTCTTGTGTCTATGCAATGAATTTTTAACATATTCCAAATTAATATAAAATAATCCATGATTTGATCACTCCTATTATGAGGGTCATGATGATCGCGTCGGTAAGGCACTGCCACTCCCGGTCTTCTGAACTCCTCATGATGTTTTGGATTATTGGATTATTGGATTAAACGGGGAGTTATTCACTTCGATGCTCAAGTTTCGTAACTTATTGCATGACGACCCGACTTGTGCTGTCACTCGATTGCTTGGAGAATGCTTCCCACGGTGTGGCCCACTTTATAGCAGCCATGTAACTAGCCTCCGTACAGGGCCAGTGACCAGGGCTTTCTTCTCAAGTCAATTGTCGTGACAGTCACAAGTATTCCATTCATTCCTAGATGGCGTTGGGCTCTTCTTATTTCAATGGAGGAATGCACATATCGCTGGTTTACCGGTATATTCACCAGAGATGTCGCACTACCTTTTTACGGTTGACGTATTGGATATTTGACATATCCAAGACACAACCTAACGTAAAGGCACTCCATTTTACGTGTGTCTATGCTGAACCCATTATTCTTTGTGCACACCCACGGGACCGACGGCTTTAAGTGCCCTCCGAAGCACTCCACTAGCCCGAAACCCGGCCAAATCTATTCCGCATAAAACCACTGATAATTCCTGAGCGAATCACGGTGGAAAAATACCGGACCAAATTTGACCGAGAATCGACCTCGTGTCCTCACGCTCACAAACCTGGCACGCTAACCACTAGTCTATGGCTGAGTCATGATGTTTTAGAGAGTCATAATTAATGTAATGTATTCCATCTAATAAACCACAATAAAATAGAATATTTTGAAGAAATCAAATGTTATTAAATTTATTGCAACAAAAAATCCATTAAAATCTGAGTGAAACTTGCTCTTTGTTGAAGGAGAGGTCTCATCATCTCAGAGGCATCTCATCTCTTGCTTTCACTTACGTAAGCAAAATAACGAGGGATGCGACGTGATGTTTTTCTCGCAGCTTCTCATATGTTGGTCGCAATACAATTTCAAACTCAACTGGTTACTAAGTTTTGAGTTTTGAATTGAACGTCCAATCAACTGTTTATAACCGTTTAAACGGGGAGAATGCATGTGTGCGTGCCATCCGTTTCGTATGCGTTAGCCGCACGAGTTCAGCATTTCTCAGCTCTCAGCTATATGCTGAGCAGCAGCAAATCAAGATGCTCTGTGTACCAATTTGGTGTATGCAATCCACTGTTATTATATTGGTGTAAATAATGTACCACTAAGTGGTGTATACGTTACACTGCTGGGACTTAGTCATGTGGATACACCACAAATCGAGAAAGTAGTGCGAGTTATCTACCAAAAACTTTGCGGTTTATGTTATTATATTATGTGAAATGTATACACCAAAATTCAGCGGTGTATCTCATACACTAGATTGATTAAGGGGCTTAATTCAAAATTTCAACGACTGAATTCTATAATAATATCTAAATTAACTGAATTTTTCAGCAAACGAATGAATTCCAGTGAAATAATAAAAATTAATTTTATTTTCAATTTTGAGCGATTTTTTATCGAAAACAATCGGAAATATTGAAAAAAATAATAAATTAAAAAATATTGCGGTTATCATAACCTCACTTTAATACTTTGACACATTTCATTCTATTCACACGAATTCACTGAACTCATCAATAACCACTCGATTCAAAAGTGTGAATTTACGTGAATTCCTGTGAATTGTTTTGCCGTATTAAGCCCCTAGGGATTGATACACCAAAAATTCGAAAAAATTTCGTGATATACCGAAAATATTGCGGATACACAAAAATATACACTACTTTTTGAAAAAAACCGTCATTTATGCCCACTGAGTTGTCACGCACATCAAAATCACCACTTTCGAAGCGTTGAAACCAATCGAAACATTGTGCACGTGATAGAGAATGTTTACCATACAATTTCTCAAGCAAACGATGACTTTCAGTTGCAGTTTTCTTTGCAAAATAAAAAGTCTTACGGGAGTAAGACGAACTTTTCCGCACTGTGGTAGTTGCGTATTTTATTAAGAAAGTTCAAAATAATATTTGTTCGATTTTTCAAGCCTTTCAAGCGTCGTAAAGTTCGAAACCAAAAAATATGTTTCAACTTTGGCAACGAAATATTTTTTAATTTAATAGCAGAAGTACCCGAGAAAAGATTTTTCACACTTTCATGATGAACCCATTTGTACGACATTTGAAAGTATTCTATTTTCTAACAAAATACTATAAAAAATATGTCTGACGTTAATTTTGCCATAAAAATTATTTTTGAAACACTTTCCATAACTAAAGTCACAAAAAATTTGGATCTTTGTATGGGAGCCATGTCTGTATGCTATATTAATGGTGTGAAACTTTGCACAGGTTATTTTTTCACAAAAAAATAACATTCGTAGGGTTTGGAGAAATTTCAACCAAAATTAAGGGTACCTCCCATACAAAATATTCGTTTTTGAGCCAAAAATTTAAAATTTTGTATGGAAGGTACCCCTAACTTTGATCGAAATCTCTTCAAACTTTCAGAATGTTATTATTTTGTGTAAAAAATAGTCTGTGCAAAGTTTCACGTCATTAAAGTATCATACAGGCATGGCTCCCATACAAAAATTCAATTTTTTTGTGACTTTTACAAGGAAACTGTATTAAAAAATATGTCTGACGTTAATTTTGCCATAGAAATTATTTTTGAAACACTTTTCATAACTCACAAAAAAATAACATTCGGAAGGTTTGGAGAAATTTTAACCAAAATTAAGAGTACCTCCCATGCAAAATATTCGTTTTTGAGAAATTGAAAATTTTGTATGGGAGGTACCCCTAATTTTGATTGAAATCTCTTCAAACTTTCAGAATGTTATTTTTTTGTGTAAAAAATAGACTGTGCAAAGTTTCACGTCATTAAGGTAGCATACAGGCATGGCTCCCATACAAAAATTCATTTTTTTTGTGATTTTTTCAAGGAAACTGTTTTAAAAATTGATTGTATCTCAAAAATAACCTCAGATTCGGTTTTCTCGTGCCAAAAAACCCCCCAATACATATTTTTGAATGTTTAAGTCCACATTAAGTATGACTTTTGGACGAAAATTGGACTCTTTTTCATAGGTATCACTCCAGGCATGACATTTTTTCCCATCAACCAAAGTCGCTCAAAAGCTAATGATTTCTATTCCTCGGGACCCCCAATCATCCTGTAAAGTCAGATTTTGAATTAAGTTTCTACGATGAGCGCAATCTTGCTAACAAATTTTGCGTACGACGTACAACGTACGACGTACAACGTACGACGTACAACGTACGACGTACGACGTACAGATTAACATAAACCATGCTCAAAACGGCCTGATTCGGGTTCGCTGACCTCAGAAACGTCCAGAAAACATGTTTCTGAAGTTTTCAAAATTTTGACCGATTACAATACTTTTCACCTTACACTATGTGTGCGGAAAAGTAAAAGTGGCTTAACAAAACTCCAATTTTCAAAATTTTCCATGGTTGAAAAAAAAAATATGATTCACACAAACAAATGAAACACTTTTGACTGATTTTGACAGTATTTGAATAGGCCTTTCAAATGACGTATATGTCATTGATCTACTACAACGCACAAGCAAGGTGACATCTGATGTCTGAGTCCGGGAATTAATGCATACACCCAATAGAAATCGAATCACCGCTGATGCGAGAGCAATCTGAAAAAGTAATTTATTTTGTATTACGATATAGATCAAAGTTTATTGATAATTTACCAAACTCAAGACAAATAAAATGTCTTACATCCGTAAGATGAACTTTTCCGCACTGTGATCCACAACATGCATTTATTACAAATCCTTTACTCAAAGAATTTACGAGAAAACTGAATCTGACATTAGTTTTACGATAAAAATGGGAATATTTGTATCGCAGCCATGCCTATATGATATCGTAATCATGTGAAAATTTGCAGAGGTTATTTTTTTCACAAAAAGTTAACATTCTGAAAATTTGAAGAAATTTCAATACATATTAAGGGTACTTCCCATACAAAATTTCGTTTTTGAGCGAAAAATCCAAAATTTTGTTCGGAAGGTCCCCCTAATATGCATTGAAATGTCTTCAAACTTTTGGAATGGCACTTTTGTGTGATGAAAATAACCTTTGCAAAATTTTAGCTCATTACGATATCATACAGGCATGGCTTTCATACAAAAATCCAACATTTTTGACATTTTTGTATGAAAAGTGTGTCGAAAGTTATTTGTATCGCAAAAATAACGTCATATTCGGTTTTCTCGTACCCAAAAACCCCCCAATACATATTTTTGAGTGTTTAAGAATACATTAAATATCACTTTTGGAGGAAAAATTGAATTTTTCCCATGGATGGCCATGGGCATCACACCAGACATGACACTTCACTCTGTCAACCAAAGTCGCTCAAAATCTAATGGTTTCTATTCCTCGGCACCCCCAATCATCCTGTGAAGTCAGATTTTGAATTACTTTTCTTGTTTGAAAGTTATCGTGTTAACAAATTTTTGCGTACAGCGTACAGCGTACAGCGTACAGGGTACCACGCACATACATTCGGACATCGAAAAAACGCTAGATTCGTGTTCCCTGGCTCCTAAAACACCCAGAAAACATGTTTTTTGAGGGTGTTAATTTTTCGACCGATTCCAATACTTTACCTTACACACTAGGTGTGTGCGGAAAAGTAAAACTATGATAAACTTCATTCTAGCTGCGATAAAACACGATTGTTAACAACATTCAGAATTAGGTGACTTTTATACTACTTATTTTCCAATATATGTGTTTCCAAATATTTGAATTAGATTCCACACATTTTGTATCCAAAGAAAATATTCGAAAAAAATGTTTAATTAAAGCGTATCGTTTGTAGAACAAAAGGTAACTGGAATTTTGTTCATCGTGTTCATCAAATTGAGTTCATCGTGTGATGCATGCAATAAAATATATATTACTACATACTTTGTCGATTGAAAATGTGTACAACTGTACAACTTCGAAAATTCCAATAAAAACCACATGAACTATTCATATTGTGATAACAATTATTAACTATTATTTGCAATTAATGATACTCAGAGGTATTTGCCATTGAAAATTATCATTTGCTCAATCTGTTCAGAAATAGAACGATACATCCTTTATAAACGTTAAGACGTAACAATCATGATGATGATAATACAGAGAAGAGCTGAGCATATTGCTGAAAAAAAGTTAAAGCCACAAAAGGTAACAGTTGCCAAAAGTTTCTATATCGAGTTCACTAATAGTTGTTGAAAACTTTTCATTGACGGCCAATGATTTTCATATACCCAATGGTCCAATGCCCATTAACTAAAATACTTGAGTAATCAAATGAAATGGCTTACGATAATTCGAAAATCATACGATATGAGCCGAATTTTGATGAAACTTAAAATGCGGTAAAGGGCTTCAACATCTTAAGAGATATTGACTTTGACCGTGAGACGAACCGATAGTTAAATCAAAGTTTATTTGTCAATCACAAAATGAATTTCCGAATTGTTGGGTCACTGGCACATTCATTTTAAGTATGGTATGTTCTTTCACTTCGAAACTTTTCAAAAAAAAAAAAAAATCAAACAGAATTTAATTCAACTCATCAAGTCGACTGTTGAATTCCGATATGTCATTATTGAGCTCAAAGTATGATAAATGTTTATTAATGATGGCGACAGAAATCCTTCAGTGAGCCAAGCCATGAAAATATTTGAAACACGAACTTAAAATAAAAACACGCTTGGTAACAAACGTTAAAATTAAAACGTCATATAAAAAACTTTTCTTCGCTCTCTTTCCCTCTTACTTTCTCGTACACAAACAACGGTGACGATTTCCTCTTTTGTGTACAAATATTTACTATTTCAATAAAACAATTTCATGTTCTGCGTTTCCACTATTCTAGTTCATATTTTGTTAATGTGACGATGATGATGATGTTGATGGTATTTGGTTTGTGACGGTGTGCATAAGACATTTTTTTGTTTCTATTTTTCTCGCTTTCCCTCTTTCTCATGCATTCTGCTCATCGATTTAGGGTTTATTGTTTGTTTCGGACCTACGTGCTTTCTATTTGTTGCAGTTATGTCGCGTTTTTTGTCTATCCTATGTCCTATCTGTTATGACGAGACAAGTTCATACAAACAGATGGTATTAAAAAAATCTTTCGACGGAACGAATATATGAGTTAGTCAATGTTAAGGAATGAAACAAACTAATACATTGTGCCGAGCAATGAAAAAGTAATAAAAACGTTAATATTCTACTTAACAGGGAGAAGATGGTATAAATGAATAAAACACCTATGTTTATATAGTGCGGCGGTGGCGGTATTATTTATGCTTTATTTACGATTTTTATGACGATAAAAACTATTTTATTAAATGGATTTTTGTCGTCGAACAACTAAGGGGTGATCCACCATATAACTATTTAAGTCTAGCTTTAATATAATAGTGTGTCTCTAATTTTTTCTATATTTCTAGTGAAATCAATAGATTGAACTTGGTGAGCTAAAAAAAAGGTCCTCACTTTTTCCGTGAAAATCCCTAGCAAATCGGAAGAATTTTCTTCTTCCAAAAACGAGGTCATTGTGCTTAGGGGGGCGGTCAAGCGCTCCCTGCCCCCCTCTGGCGAAGCCCCTGCCCAAGCAAACGATCCACAGCATTCAATTCGTTTGTAATTTTCACATTAGAAAAGGGAAAAGCACTTTTTTGTTTAAGCAGATAGTGTATTTAGTTATTTTAATCATAAATACATGCTACATGGATAACCATCTTTCAAAATGGAGGATTGTGAAAGAATTTGATGAAGACTATTCCTTCTCTTTCACTTCAATGAAAGGGAACAAAATTGACGTGATAAGACATATTTCGTAGATTTTTGTCTAGAACATGGTACTGACAAACTGAAAATGCTGAATATTTTTCAATTAAAACTTGAGAATTTTTAGCGAATTTGACAGAAAAATTCGTTTTTTTTACTTTCAACATCCATAGAACTCGTTTAAAATGCGATTACAGTTTCTGAGATTTCTGAATCAGCCCTTTTCCATTTAAAGAGCTTCTTGTTTTTTTCGCCGTCTTCTTCTATAGTTTTCAAGAACTTGAATGACAATTCATGGTGAAATGCGGTTAATTAATAAGGTATAACATTTTTGAATGTGATTTGGCCTAAAGAGAGCTAAAGAGTGCTATTTTCATTTTAAAAGTTGAAATTGTTCTTCAATGAATTCATATTTCAATATATCATGCGATGATAGATAGTAGAGAGATGGGTAGATTGGAAGAACTGTTTTCGACGAACCAAAATGCTCGTCGTTTTCGGTTTTTGTGTTGAAAAATGGAGTTGAAGAACAAGCAAAAAAAAAAAAGAACGAGAAGGAAACAATCGTCATCAATGCATCCAAACGAATTGAAGATTCATAACATATGTCCCACTGGTTTTGAGACAAATTCAAACGAATGCCATTTGAACACCAAACAACCAAATTGAAATATTCTCTTCATGATAGTTTGCTTTATTCATAATCTATCGAAAAACACATTTACAGTACACTGAATGGACCATTGTCTTCGATTTTTCTCAGTATGCGTCGAACCTTCAAAATCATGCTTTGGCAGACCGATATGTCAATTTCTTTCAACTTTCTCTCAATCCATCTAACCAATTGTTGCACGTTTCAAGTATTTTGGACCTTCGCCTATAATATACATCCAAAAACAGACGAGAAATAATTAATTTGGTGTCTTTTTGTGAAGTTAAAAAGATGGTCCTTTTTTCATGGAAATGCTATTTTTTAAGAAGTGAGCCATTATTGTGATTTTTTCTGCTTGCAAGGCACAATTTTGTCTTTAATCAGATAGTTCCCAACGACTTCTATCGATTTTAATAATATTTGGTTGATAATGGAGCATGGAATGGAGGTGTTACCTTACGTTACAGCACTTAATGTTCGAATAATGGCTCTAAGACACCTTTCAAAGAAGATCCTACCATACAAACACCCGTTTATCAAAGTTCGGTTTGTTGACGTCTCTAACCTTATATAGTAGTGCCCCAACATAATCAATGCAAAAGAAACCACTTGCATTTGATTCATGGTTCGATTTGGCGATGAATGTTTCACTATCCAAAATGATGAATCTTTCAGTGCAACATGCTATAGAGTGAAGTAAACATCCAATTTTTGACACCCTTTGTAATTTTTTCGTAACTTATTTTGCTGATTCCTAATGATCGTGTCTAAGTCTATTGTTTTGGTTCAAATTTGGATGTGCTGTAACCATAAAAATCACCAAAAATGAATTTTTGCTTGACCAACCCGGTTTTCGGTACTTGATGACAATTTTGAAGGGTTTGAGCATTTAAATTGGGAATACGACCGTACTTTTTGCATTCTCTAGAATCTTTATATTCATACTAAGTCCATGAAACACGATACATGGTTCGAAGACAGATTGGTTCATTTTTAGACACATGCAGAATTTGTTTTGAACTTAGCTCGCCAAAACCATTTGAGACAGACTTGCGCAAATCCAATTTGTACGCCATCGCGAATGAATATATTTGAATAGTTTGTGTTTGACAGTAAAGCAGAGGTACCGTTTTATGTGCTATGTGCTGGGTTGACATATTTGCGTTTGTATATGGAACGCAATAAACGCCTGAATTTAGTCTCAAAACCAGTGGGACATATGTTATTATAGTGTGTATTTGTATGCTCGGCAAATTATTCGCTCAATGCTGCGACATATGAAAATAGTTGTTGTTGCCGATGTTAATATTCATTTTATGTCTGTATTTTGCCAGTGTGATCAGAGGAACATAAAATGGTAAACCCGAGGCTAATAAAATTCTCTTAAAATACCCGCTTTTTGTCGATGATATGTTCAAGAGATAAAGACGCAACGCGAAGCTGAAAAATAAAATAAAACCGGATCAAATGACATCTTACATAAAATACTCGACCAAAAAAGATAGAAAATGATTCTTGAACTTGGTTTATAGTTCTGTTTTAATAATATGGAAGTCTCGCTTGATTTCAATTCGTTCACAATCGTCTATTAAATCTGTCTGTTATGTTCGTTATGTTAGAATAGTTGGCATAATTAATGCACGAAAACAACGCATACAATATACATTTATATTGGGTGCTGTCATGACCAATGTGCAAACGAAAAGGCGAGCGCATGTTCCACTCTCGAACAACGTAAAAAAAATATCGAACGAAGAAAATTCTTTATAATAATTTACGAACGCGTACCATAAATGAATTCATTGAAATGTTGATGGGTTTTATTTTCGTTTGCAAAATGCGACCGTATTCACTTTCAACTTGAATTTTACGCAAATAACACGCCGTAGATTATGACTTGGAGTTGCAATAAATAGAGTGAAGTACAATCAGAATAAAAGCCAATTATCATGACTGTTTTGCCATGATCATCAGTTTGAACAGAGTGTGTTTGATGTGTTTGTCTTGATGTAACATGCTTTCATTGGCGCATAATTGCGTCACTCGTGTTTGTAGCTGTAATATGTTACAAGAGTTGTTGCTCGACCCGTTCAGCCTCTGTTTCATGTCGAAAATTTGGCTCGCCGAAATCTATTTAGCATATTACCATTTATTTTTGTGTTCGATTTTCGTTGCTTGCATTTTAAATCGCAATTGTTGTCGGATTTTTCTTCTTGTTTTATTCATTCTATACAATTTATGTTACATATACACATATAATTGTTATAATTTTTAAACCAATGAAACATTCTCTCACTTTATCTGTGCGTTTTATGCATTTATCGCTTTCTTTCTCTTTCATTCTCATGCTCGTTCTCGAATGATTAGAGGATGCAAAGAGAGATTGTTGTATACGTACAACGCATTTTGCTTTCAAATTCGTCTTGTTCGGGTTGCATTTTAATCTTCTGTCTGTTCATGGTAGAGAAAATGCACAAACAACATAAATAATTGCGCGAATTCTGCATATCGCTTCATCTTGTTGATGACTGTGTGGTGCGATGCAGTGTAAATAAAAGCCGCTGTTTCGTACACAGTCATCACAGTCACATGCAGAATCTTGGTTGAACTGAAGAAAGCATACCAAAGAAAATTGCAATATTTTGTACCGTGATGTAGAAATAAAAATAAACGACAATTACGACGGACGGCTGGCAACAAAAAATCTATGTGGCGAGTAAATTAAAAGCAGGTTATTACATTATCTAATGTTATTACAACGCCCAACCGAATATTTTTACAGTTCTATTATGTTTCGAACATTTCATTTGCCGTGCACACTCTTTATTCTAACCAAGCTGAGATAAGTTGTGTTGAGTCGTAAAGCCGTACGCGCCGGCATTGATTCATTACACAAATGCTGAAGACTTTTTTGAATTGAGAAACATAATTCGATGTTTGTAGCATTACATTCAAATCAACTGCATATGGCGTTGCGCGAGCCGAAAGTCTTATTCCTACACACAGAGATGTATAGAGAAAAAATACAAAAGAAATATTGCTTAGGTTGAGACAAGGGTTTAAAAGAACAGACACAAAATTAAATCAACTTGTGGTGGCTGCATTTGCATCTTTGACCAAAAAGCATGACTTTGTTATGGTAATGCATTCCACGAACCATTTGCATATCCAAGAAAATTTAAATTACACTTTCAAGGTGCTATTGTTAATGTTCCGTCACGATTTGAAAATTTAAAATATGAAAATATACCCCTTTGTTGTTCATCACCATGAACCAAGAGATGAGAATTTGTGTGATAGAGACAAAGAGAGAAAAAGAGAACGAGAATATTTGTGAGCTTTGCTATGTAGTGCATAATTTCCTGTATGTATATTGGCGTTAAAATGCAACGCGTATTAATGTGGCATCGTCCATTGGGATCGATCACGATACCATGTCAAAGCCACATATCAAACCATCGAAATGATTTTTTCCTGCTTTTTGTTGCCATTAATTGCTCTCTATCTGTGTGTGTGTGCGCGCGTTTAATTAGCAAGCGATTTCGAATGGGAGCATATTGAGTAGCAATGCTACTGTAGCATTGACACATCTGCTTTGGTTACTTTTACAAACATCATACATACTTTCAAAATACAAGATAATGCTTACAAAATTGCACTTTTCCAAATACTTTAATTGAATATTCACAGTTCTGACATTTATTATCTGACTTATTTTTTGCACTGATTTTTTAAGCACGATTTTAGGAAAATTTAGTACGACTTTCGGAAAATTTAGTACGATTTTAGGAAATTTTAGTACGGTTTTTAGGATCTTTTTGGTATCATTTTTGGGAATTTTAGTAAGATTTTAGGGCCATTTTGGTATGATTTGTGGGAATTTCAGGGCGATTTTTGGGCGATTTTGACACGATTTTAGGAAAATTTAGTAAGATTTTCGGAAAATTTGGTACGATTTTCGGAAAATTTAGTACGATTTTCGGAAAATTTAGTAAGATTTTCGGAAAATTTAGTAAGGTTTTCGGAAAATTTAGTAAGGTTTTC